>NW_024582372.1:1542724-1583236 GCF_018398535.1 Haplochromis burtoni
ACACACACACACACACACACACACACACACACACACACACACACACACACACACATGCAGTAAAGCCACTGTCTTTCTGTCCATTGTGTGCCATTCATAACATATTGCGTCCTTACAAACTACTCTGTGTGTGTCTTTGTGCATCCTGTAAAAATGGCCAGGCAGTCTGTGACCACACAGAGAGTAACAGCAGGAGGCCTAGACGTCGCTGCCTAACAGATTTCTGAGAAAGAGAGCCTCATTCTCCCCTGATGTTGGCTTCACTCTTTATTTTTCTCTTTTTAGTATGGGCACTAATATTAGATCAGCCAAGACTGCTGCTCGATAGAAAATGCTTTATGCTTGTTAAAATAATTGCCCTCAGTTTTCCAACTCATAAAATTGCCTTTGTAATTTGGTGGGGAATGTATCTTCTGAAACAATCACTCTAATGCTCAAGCAATGGCAACAGTTTTAATTAGTAGCATTGAGTTTCCACAGAAATGAATCCTGGGTGCTGCACAGAGCAGTAATTGTTGAGGTAATAGTCTTATTAATTCTGCCACACTTACAGGGGCAAACAGCAGCTAGCCTCACCACACCTCTACCAACAACCACACACACACAGACACACACAGACACACACACAGACACACACACGCACACACAAATACCACTTCAGGGTTAATTTTGGCATTGCAAGTTGAGGGAATTCTAATTTGCTCAATACATGGATAATCATTTTTATAATCAGTTGCTGTTATTCTCACTATTGGGCCACTATGGAAACTTGCCATCAGATGCTGGCAGAGGTGCTTTAGTGCTTACAAAGGCCACGGCTCTGTTAGTCGTCCTGAAGAATTCCACCTAGAATTCCTTTGTGCCACAGGGCTTCTAGCTGTACACTAGTTGCTACAGAGGGCTTTCACAAGCTAGGACCCTATTGATGTAATCCCATAATCCTCCTGCACAGGGGTCTCAGGACTGCAGGAAGGAAGTAGGGTAGGGTGGTGTGCTTTTAATTAAAATCTGAAAAGACAAGTTGAGAAATTTAAGTAACTTGATAAAAGGAATATGTTTATGAGAAAAGTTGCCAGTGCTCGCACACTGTGAAATTTATAACAGCATATCCATAAAATGGTTGAGATGCATTTATATAAGACCTTTATACAAAGTAAATTTCTTACTGCAGATGTAAAACACACAGCTAAATTCTTAATGATTTGCTTATTTTCCTGAGAGAAATAGCAATAATGAAATAGTGCTGACACAGAATATTTAATTTAGGGTTGGGATTTGAAAGAATACTTGGTCCAGAATTGAATGTTGCAGGCCAACACTCAGAAGGTCTGTGTTTAATGAAAAGCCTACTCTTCAATACAAATCACCTTATTTACTTATTCTGTCCCCTCTTGTTTTGTCTGATTTCATTCCTTTCACTTAGTCTGCATTATTGCCCCTTCTCCTGAGCTATTGATTTTGGTGAACATAGTTATTGCAACATGAAAACCTCTGAGTCTCCATCTAGTCATTGTGTTGTAGGCAGCAGACTGAAGAAAGAGTAACCAGTAACATCTCCAATTTACATTCACTTAGTTGGAAAACATTAATTTCTGTGTAGACAATCAATATCACTTACAGGATAATTGGAATGTTATTAATCTAGCAATATTCCTGTATGTACTATAGCCTACTATGGTGCACACAGAAAGGAAAGTAGTTTATTATTTGGCCTTACGTTATGTTTGATGAAATATCTGCATGAAAACACATTAAAAATATAAAACATTTACACATCCATTTTGTGTGTTTTTAGTGCATTTGTTCTTAAGTCTGTACAGATTTTCCTTGATCCCTATGATTCAGATAATGGAAAAATAAATAAATCCTGGACCATAAAAAAAATACAAATGTCAAAGAACTCCAAGAGCAGGCCACAGGAACAAACTGGGGTTTTCTTGTAGCTGGCAGGAATGTTGGACCAACTCTAATCCACTCACAAAGGGACAGCAGGGTGGTTTCACCCTGAACATTGGATATTGCTTCTGTGGACCCCAGATTCACTTCCACTGTTATTTTTTTGGACTGGCTTACTTGTTGTTTTTCAATGAACAATATGTTTGTCTGTGTGTTAAGTCATATAGAAGGAGGAATTTCACATGCGTACAGACCTCAGTTGTTCATGACAAATGAAACTTTATTTAAAAAGGCCTACGGCAATAAAGTCTACAATGACGAATAATCTTCTGATCATTAAATTAACCCCATGCAACTTAGACGAAAAAAAGCCACACCACAAAATCTATCCCTTAGTAATCAGAATGGCTTCTGCACATGTTTTGAAATGAATAATATTGATAATCTGTTAATATATGTATGTATATATGTGAAGAAAATTGTATTTTATATGATACACACTACCTACTCAAGGCCAAATGCCACATCTTCATTCAGACTGAAATGTATCTTATCAGTGTACAGTGCATTTATCACATGATGCACACACTTGACCCGGACAAGAAGTTTTTTTTATTGACTGATAAAATCTAATTACATTTCAAAGGTTCCCAAAGCAGGTACAGCACGAGGAAACACCCCATTACAATCACGATATTGCAGCGTGTAGCTGCCTTTCAGTAGACAGTTCATAAGCAGGGATGACAGATTAAAGGAAAAACCACCATCTACTGTTAGAAAAGCTTCACTGTGTTTCACACAATTTGTCTCTGGAGCTCTACTGAGAATTAAACATGATCCTTTAATGATATTCTTTAATGTAATATTTTGGTGATGGTGAAGGAAAGCACTGTCTAACACATCTGCAAATTCTTGCATTGATGTTCACCTGTGTTGAAAGCTAATAAAAAACCCACTATAGTATATGATCATTTTTGCCCTATGGAAGTCCCATGGCATCACCATATTAGAAGAAACTGCACTGATAAGAAAAGAAATGTTTCACCCTACCATAAATCATTCTTCATATCAATTTTCAGAGAACATTCCCTTCCTTTAATTTGTAAGCTTAAATACTTTTGTCTAGCATCATAAATTATTGATATATCTGGACTGTTGCCAGGCATCTCCCAACCACCATAGACAGTAGGGCCAGTGTCATCAGTTCAAACACTTAAGACAGGCTCTTTGTCGATGGAAGGCCACAATGGCCAAAAGAAACGTATCAGCAAAATGTGGCCTCAAATCTGACATATGAATATCTCATTGAAACATTTTGGCTAACGTTTTATTGTAACACTGCCTAATGAGGCTATGGGGTAAAGAACCTTTGACTTAGCCAGGAACCCTTGTAATTACGTGTACTGCTGGATAGGTCTATTGTAATACAAAACTACATGACTACTTATTCCAAAGTCTATCAAACCCACAGCTAAAAGGATAATAGCTCGGCCTTAGAATGAAACATAGCTTAGCCATGGAATAAAAGATATTTAGTCCAATTGCTCTGCTGAATACAGAAACTACGTAAATCAAAAAGGTGTAAATTAAGAGATTTCTTAATTAACTGTGAATGTGAACCAGTTAATAAGAACAAGATGATTCCCCGGTGAGCAGGCTGGATTACTGCTGTAATCTCTTCTGTCACATATTGTGAAGCCCCAAATCTCCCCTTGCTCTAAGGAGCATTCAACCCGTCAGTTGAAATGAAAGAAGCCTTAACGAACACCTCTCCCACTCATGGAGCACTCACATCCGCTTACTGTTTAACATGGGCTGTGTAGCTCATGCTGATGGCGTGTGCACTAAAACTGGGAAATCTGAGCCCGCTGAGGTGTAGAGTGATTCTTATATTCCTTTAAAGAAAAGAAAAAAAAACTTGCATTATTTTGCTTTTTATGTGTGTCTCTGTTTGTGTGTTAGGCACACTCTCAATGAGTAGAGTGTAAGTTCCTCTATTGAAATGGCACTCTCAAGTGGTTGCATTAAATTTGCCATATTGGATAGTGTATGCAAAACATGTGAAATAGCTTCAGAAAAAATTGCCATAATGAAAGATTACAGTTAGGTTTATTGTGAATTGAAGAAATACTGGCAGTATATTATTCCAAACCCCCAATGAAGTTGAGGGACTAAGGTTAGGCACCCTGTTTTTCTTTTGTATTATCATAAATCATAGTAGGCCTATTTAGTCATTCAATACCACACTGTCCCCTGGGACCATAATCTGTTTACAGGAACACTGCAGCTTTGCATAGTACTTTCAAATCCATACCAAATGCATTTTTAATTGGTAAATAAATGCAAAACGCATGCTAACAGGCAATTGTAGCAGTGCTCCTGAATGCTTAAATATGGTTCTAACCATGATGTTCACATTATGGATTTTGCATCACTGTGTGTTTCCAAGGTGATTTATAATCAGCCAAGCATCCAATCTCCATTGTAGCATAATGGAAGGTCTTGAACCAAGCTATGACTTCATCACATTTCCACATGAATATTGAAGATTTCACAGAGTCTCCAAACGAGAACCAGTTTAAGATTGTAATAACACATTGTATAGTAATTTTTAGCTATTACAATTACAATTTTTACTTCTTACAATAAAGCCCTTACTTTATCTTTGGTACATTGGAAAAAATGACTCACATGTGTAGTATGTATATGGTAGTGCACTATACATGTGAGTGCTTTCTCTTTGTAGACAAATTCTTTAAAATACGCAACAATTACAAGAAGCAGAGCTTCATTCATAGGTTAAGTATTTCCATATCTTAAATTAAAATAATATACTAATTAGGAACTAAGCTCAAGTAGGTTATTGCTTTCTATGCTACTTAAGCAAATGCCATTAACCATCACCCTTTCCATTCTCCCTTATGCACATTTTGTCCCCCTCCATGCTTCTTTTATTCATGACATTGTGCACTGCTTTTCAATTAGGTGTTTTCTAGTTAGAGGATGATTTCTCATGCAGTCTGTCCTTCTTTTTTTTTTCTGGAGTGACTTAGTTAATTATTTTTTAGCAGGACCAAGAGCATGGCTTAAAATGTGACTGCTGTTCCAGAGCCACCCAGTGATCAAAGGCCAAGGCACATCACCATGTGGTTGAGCACATGATTCTATTGCAGGTAAGGGAGTAAAGAACATAAACATCCTTGTGATTGCACAGCAGTTAAAGCACTTGATAGCTAGACTGTGTTAAAGGAAAGGACATCAAGATATGTTTTTGTTTCTGGGTGTGAAAACCATGTCAGTCAATCTTCATTTAAACTGAAAAAGAAAAACAAAGGAAAACATTTTGAGTTACTACAATTTTATACCTATGATTGTAATGACATTAATCTATCCATGGTTTTTAACCATCGCCAATTATAGTGTGTAATGAGGGAAAAATTTAGCAGTAAATTTCTTTGCAGGATTCAACAGCAATCATCGAAGAGGATACTGTTTCTACGAATTAAGTCCAAAGGTGAAACATCCCCTTTTATCATCTTAATTGAGGGTAATTAAGATAGGCATTTATATCATTGCAGCAATGGACAGTAGTTACCCAGACTTTATAGTTTAATGGCTTGCTTTGTTTTTTAGACAATCAGATTTACAGTTAAAAAAAATATTTTAAAAATACCTTAGTGTACAGTTTCTTACAGGGTGGTACCCAACTTTTACAGATTGTTTCAACCCCTATTTATGTAACCTAAAGTGTATGATATTTGAAACATGGGTTTTGTGAGCTTTTGAGACCTCTACATCATCACTGTGGTTTTATTTCCCAAAAAACGAAATATATATTGTACAATAAAATGCACTTCTAGGCTACTTCTTTCCATCCTAACTCTTTCTTGGTGCTTTCATCCAGGCCCATGACAGCAACCAACATGTTGAAAACTTCTGCAGCAGTCTTTTGCAGTAAACACCCATGCCTGGCATTCCTTTTCCTTATACTCATGAACTGAGACTGTCAAATTGTCAAAGAGTTCTCACAGTGTTCCTGGAGGCCAAAGTAATACTATCTAGACTAAATATCTGGTTAGATATTATATTTCCGACAGTCAAATGTTTAGGACAATAACCTGAGTTTTATCTGAATTTAAAAGCAGGAAATTAGACTTCACCCAGGTCTTTATGTCTTCCCTGCAGTTTAACTAATTAGTATGCGTTATCTGGCTTCATGGATAGATAAATTTGGGTATCATCTGCATGAAAATGTATGCTATGCCTTCAAATGAGCCTGTCTAAGGAAATCACGAATAATGTAAACAGAATCGGTCCTAGCACATAACCCTGTGGAACTCCATAATTAACTTATGTGAAAAGGACTTTTCTTTTATATGAACAAATTGGAATCTATTAGATAGATATGGGGCAGCACGGTGGCAAGGTGGTTAGCACTGTTGCCGCACAGCAAGAAGGTCCTGAGTTCAATTCCGCCATCAGGCCGGGGTCTTTCTGTGTAGAGTTTGCATGTTCTCCCCGTGTTTGCGTGGGTTCTCTCCGGGTACTCCGGCTTCCTCCCACCGTCCAAAGACATGCAGCTTGTGGGGATAGGTTAATTGGATAATCCAAATTGCCACTAGGTGTGAATGTGAGTGTGAATGGTTGTCTGTCCCTGTGTGTTAGCCCTGCGACAGACTGGCGACCTGTCCAGGGTGTACCCCGCCTCTCGCCCCATGACAGCTGGGATAGGCTCCAGTGCCCCCCGCGACCCTGAAAAGGATAAGCGGGGATGGATGGATAGATAGATATGATTCAAATAACTGCAGCACAGTACCTGTAATACCTACAGCATGCCCTAATTGCTGTAATAAAATATTATGGTTAACAGTGTCGAACGCGCTGAGGTCAAGCAGGACAAGCACAGAGATAACTTCACTGTCAGAGCCCATAAGAGTATCATTTGTAACCTTCATTACAGCCAATTAATAGAGATAGTTTGATCATATTTAAAACTGAAGCATTAATTAATGATAGGAGTTAGTTGAGCAGTCTTGTAGGAATGGGGTCTAAAAGACACACTGGTGGTTTAGAGGAAGCAATTATTGAAGTTAACTCATAAACATCAATTGGAGAGAAAGAGTCTAAATAAATGTAAATGGTATTGAAAGTAGCTTTGCATAATGTTATAGCTTGAGATGAGTAATTGTCTAATCATTAAAATTTTATTTGTGAAGAAATGTATGAGTTAAGGTTAAAAGAATGCTTGGCCCAACACACCTGTGACTTTTTGTCAGCATGTTAACAGTACTGAAGAGAAACCGGGGGTCATTCTTTTTCTTTCAAAATGTTTTAGCTTTACAGACGGCTTTTTTTAAGTGAGCAACAAACTATTTACCAGGCAAAATGAAGATTTTCGAATTAGTGTGATGCCATTTCCTCTTACAAGTTATCTGCTTTCCACAGTATCCAGAGTTATGCACAGTGAAGAAGTAAAATTATTAACAAGATAATCAACCTCTGTGGGAGTAGAGTTCATGTAGCTACTCTGCACTATGCTGTCGCATGGCATTGAAGAAAATAATAGTGAAGGAATTATATCCTTACACCTAGTTATAGCACTTTCTTAAAGACATCTACTATGATGAAATGTATCCCCCACTGCATAGCCCATTATTCTAAATTTAAATGTTATTAGGAAATGATCAGACAAAAGAGGGTTTTGGGGCTATACTGTTAAATGTTCATTTTTTAAACTCTCAGCTTAACCAGAATTTTCCCACATTCCAAAATATGTATGGGTTTAGGTTAACTCGCAATTCCAAATTGACCATAGATGTGAATGTGAGCATAATGGTTGTCTGTCTCTGTGTTTTGATAAATTACAGACATGTCCAAGGTGTCACAGTTCACCCTGTGATATTTGGGATAGGCAGTATTGAATTGGATGGGTCAGAAAAGATGATGGAAGGACGGAAATTCTTTCATAGCAGATGAAAGACACAGACTACTTACTTCAAGTGGATGTTGAGACACAATGTAGACAAACTTAGCAAGTCGGAGAAACTCAAAGTTCTCTGAAGCAGTTTGTTGTTGTTGTTGTTTGGGGGATTTTTTTGTCCTAATTTAGGACTGTTCAAGAACTTCGGTATTTAAGAACTGAAAAGATACAATATTCTTGATTTTCCTAACCTTAAGGACATGCTTATCTGAGTGTCTGTGATGGCTACGGTTTACATCATCTATGAACTCTTGCTGTTGACTGGAATCTAGTTCATCTGGTTGGTTCACCTAAACCAACAGTTGGCTAATTATTACAGACTTTCTAGATGGATAAATAAATACAGTACTTTTGCATCATAAGGGTGCCTTATTGAGCACAGGAAAAAATATTTTACATTCTAAATCTTAGAATTACATTCTAAGCAGGGAGATTGTCCTAAATTGAGTGATTATGAAGAAACCATTTCCTATTTATAAACATTTTATACGGTATTAAACTTGGAGCTGGAAGCTAAGGCTTTGGCTTTGCAAATCACGTTTTGGATTTCCTGCAATGTGGGTTCTTTTCTATTCAGATCTGTTTAGGGTTTCCACGTTTTTCTTAATCCAATTGACTTCTTATCTCTGAACCCTAGATGGGTTCCTGTGTACACTGTAAAAATCAATTTGTTGACTCAAGTTGACAAGGGAAAAAGGACAGTTCCTTTCCTGATCACAGTGCTTCAGTTTGCAATGGACAATTTGAGTTCGTTGACGCGTTAACTACCATACATGGAGATGCACAGCAGTGACTGCTCTACACAGCCTTCAATGAAGTGATTCTGTGAAGAAATAAGAAAAACAAAACCTTTCATTTGTATGGTTATCACCACAAAAAAACAGTAAAAATAATTTTTGCTAAGGATAAAAAGACATTTGCTTTCCAGATTTAAATGTAAGCAGACATGGAGACACTATTAGAAAGGACACTGAATGACATTACAAAGAAAGGAGAAAAATTAATGGATCTTTACTCAAGAAAAAAAAAAGTGTGAACAGAAAAAAAAGAATATAAAGTAAATATAAATTTCAATTTCAACTTTAGCTTTAGCTCAGTAGCTTTTGCTTGTGTGTCATGAGGGCAGCTTGGCTTCTTAAAAAGAAAACAATAAAAATTGTGCTTTAAACATGTAAATAAACCAACTACTAGTTGATGAATCAGAATGGCTAACTGAAGGCTGAACAGTCAAGCTCCTGTCGGGTATCATAGCGGCTAAGATGAATAGGCACATGGCTCAATATATGAAAGGGCACACAAAGGAATTGACAAGAATACCAGAGGAGCGAAATACTAGCTCCTGATAGACAGAACAGTCGCCCAAGACTGCAAGGCCAGACTGACCAGTCTGTCCACTGCCTGGATTGATTACAAAAAGGCCTATGACTTAATGCCCTGGAATGCCTACAATTGTAAAAGACCAACAGGACCTTAAGAGCTTTCATCAGGAACTCAATGGGGATGTGGCGTACAACACAAGAGGCCAACTTCAAGCCAATAGCACAAGTCACCAGCAAGTGCGGGATTTAACAAGAAGATGCTCTGTTCCCATTACTGTTCTGCATAGGCCTGAACCCCCTCAGTGAGATTATTGAAAAGACTGGCTATGGATACCAACTACAGAATGAAGCAATTGTCAGCCACCTTCTCTACATGGATGACATCAAGCTGTATGCCAAGAGTGAATGAGATATTAATTCACTAATCCACACCACCAGGATATACCGCAATGACATCGGAATGTCATTTGGACAAGAGGTGTGTAATCGGATAATAACAAAGAGCGCACTGCCAGAAGGCAACATTGCAGACATCGAGAACAGCTACAAGTACCTGGGAATTCCACAGGCAAATGCCAACCACAAAGAGGCTACTAGGAAAGCTGCAATGACTAAGTACCTGCAGAGGTACCTAGCTGGGTCAGGCAAGTCCTTAAGAATCAGCTGAATGGGAAGAACAAGATCCGGGCTACCAACACCTATGCCCTGTCCATGATCAGGTACCTTGCTCTGAGCACAAGATCTGTAAAGGCCGGGATCTATCACAGCAAGACCCCAGGTGCAGGCTGTGTAAAGATGCCTCTGAGACAATCCAGCACATAACAGCAGGGTGCAAGATGCTAGCAGGTAGGGCATACATGGAACGTCATAACCAGGTGGCCAGCGTAGTATACAGAAACATCTGTGCCGAATATGGCCTAGAAGTGCTGAGGTCAAAATGGGAGACACCCCCTAGGGTGGTCGAAAATGACCGAGCTGAGATCCTGTGGGATTCAGATGGAGAAAATGGTCATGGCTAACCAACCAGACATAGTGGTAGTAGAGAGCAGAGGAAGATGACTGTAGTGATAGACATACCGATACTGAATGACAGCAACATCTGGAAGAAGGAACACGAGAAGATGGCAAGGTATCAAGGGCTCACAGAAGAGCTTGAGAGATGTGGAGGGTGAAGACAACAGTGGTCTCAGTGGTAATTGGAGCACTAGGCCTCCTAGGACCTAGGACTCCCAAGGTAGCCGAGTGGCTCCAGCAGATCCCAGGAATAACATCGGAGATCTCTGTCCAGAAGAGTGTAGTCCTAGGAACAGCTAAGATACTGCGCAGGGCCCTCAAGCTCCCAGGCCTCTGGTAGAGGACCCAAGTGTGAAGCATACACCGCTTGCAAGGGGCAAGTGGAGAATGTTTTTAAAAATATAAATTGCTTTAGGAAATACAGTAAAATATTTTGTGTATTTGGTTACATTTATAAAATGTATAAGTCCTTTTGACATAATGTATTGACAAAAAACTAAGGTAAGATATTTCTGTTACTATTTAAAATCATTGTTTATAAAAAATTAAAATAACTATCACTTCACCATTTATTAACCGGGCATATAGTCTTATGTCATGAAACGGCAGGCAGGCGGAAGGACCCAAAAGCAGAACTCAAAACACGGGGATGAACTGAAGGAGGCTGCTTTATTGCAGTGGCATAACTTACACAAAAAAATACTTACACAACCAAACCAAAACCTAGAAACATTGAACCAATCACAACACACTGGGAAACTAGAGACAGCAAGCTTAGGGAGCACAAGATTAGAAACCCACACAGCATGAGGGGATGCCGCGACACTGACAGAGAGAAACACAGGGCTAAAATACACTAAGGGATAACGAGGGAATGGGACGCAGAAGGAGAGCACAGCTGAGACTAATCACACTTGACGAGACTAAGGGGAGACAAGGCTAGAGATACAGACATGAGACAAGGGACCGTCAAAGTAAAATGACATGAACACAAGGGGAGCACAGAGAACACCTAAACACTGGAAGAAAAATAACAAAAAACAGAAATCTCTAAAATATTAATAAACACAAAACATAAACACGCAGTCACAAGACTCCGGACTATGACATCTTGTTTCTGCGGCACGCGGTGGAGTAGCAATGGTGTATGCGAAGGTTTTTGCAACTCAAAGCTAGCTTAGTAGCACTCAAATATGTATTACCGATAATCCCATGGATGTAAAAATGAAATATACATTAAAAGTTGTGCTGACTCACTCAGGCTGAGACAGAATGTTTACTGCTTTGAAATAAACTACCTAGAAATACTTACTTGATAACAACGTGCAGTATTATATAAAAAAAAAAATGGCTGACAGCGCCTTCACTGGATTTCAGATGTGACCCTTGACATTGAACATCATGTGACCGTGAGGTCATTTTAAGGGCGGATGTATGTTACATAAAAGTTGGATGCTGACACATTTTCTGAAGTAAACTGAAAGAATTATGAGTTTTAAAGTATTTTTTCAAGTTGTAGCTGTTGTAATGTGTCTTACTTAGTTGTAATGGGCAATGAGTTCAACCAGCATAATTACACTGGTTGCCCATCTGACTAAAACCCCAAATCCCTTTTTACAGTGTACATCCCACAAAAACACTTAGGATGTACACTGTAAAATGTGACTAAAAGCAGATTGCAGTTATTTGCAAATCTCTTAAACCCATATTTTATCCATAGCAGAACATAAAAAATATATCAAATACTGAAACTGAGAAAATGTACAATTTTAAGAAAATAATATCTCATTTTAAATTTCATGTCAGCACCATGTCTAAAAAAGTTGGGACTTAACCATGTCGACCAATGCATCCCTTATTCATTTTAGAAGAATCCACAAATGTCTGGGAACTGAGAAGACCAATTGCTGGACTTGGGATAGAAAGTCCAGCAAATGTTTTCTTTGTTTTGTTTGATGTAGGATTATAGCGCCTCAAAAGTCCTTCTTTGTGACATATTTCATTTCATGAGGCACCAAATGTTTGCAGTTGGTGAAAGCTATAGACTGCCAGCAGGCTCTTTAACACAGACTATACTTCAATGCCCTACTATTTTAATATATGCAATATGCAGCTTAGCAATGTCTTGCTGAAATATGCGGAAAAATACGTATTTTGGATTGAAGGATATGTTACTCTGATTTATCTGACCACAGAACCATTTTCCAGGTTTTTTTTTCAGTCTATTTTAATTTTGGCTCAGAGAATCCGGTGACATTTTTGGATTATGTTCATATATGGTTTATTCTTTGCATGATACAGCTTTAACATCCATGTGTGGATAGCATGGTGAATTGTGTTTTTAGGCACAGGCATGTGCCACGTCCCATGCACACAGAGATTTCTCCAGATTCTCAAAATCCTTTGAGGATATTATGTTCAATAGATGACAAACTATCCAAAGTGTTTATAGTTTTATGTTGTGGAATATATTATTCTGAATTTGTTCCACAATCTGTAGACAGCGTTTTTGCAGACTGGCGAACCACTGCCCATCTTTATTTCTGAGGAACTGCCTAGTCTCTTTATATCCAGTCCTGTTACTGACCTGATCTAATCAGCTGCAAAATGTTCCTCCAGCTGTTTCTTTTCAGTACCACAGTTTGCTGTCCCATCCCAACTGTTGCTGTCATCAATATAAGCTAATATTCTTTATCAAACAGTAAAATGTCTCAGTTTAAAAATGTGGTATTTAAACATCTGATACATTTTTCTGTGTTCTATTGTGAATAAATTATGGTTTTGTGAGATTTGAAAATCATTACATTCTGTTTTTATGTACATTTTGCGTCCTAGCTTTTTGAGGAATTGCGGTTATATCTAATTAAATCATATAGTATCAACAAATTTTTTTAAATAAATTTATGCGCATTATATGTATTTGTAATTCCAGTGTTATGCAGATTACAAATGAGTGTGTTGTTTAGGTATGAAGGAGATAGTGATATGTCATGTGTAGACTGGCCAGCTGTAAATTAATGCAGCCCAAGATTTAAGATACTCTCCTTATCATGCTTTTATCACATTCTTATCAAAATATGAGCTCCTAAAGCCTCATGGGTGATCAATGAACATCCTTACTGCTACTGAAATAAACACAAGGGCATTCTGTGTTCTTTCTGCTGTTATCTTAACAAGTTATCACATGGTCATTAACCATTTATTTGGTCAGCAATCAAAAAGAAATGCTGTCTTTGAACTCGAAAACCCTGACATTTTTCTGAAATATTAATGACCAGTATTATTAACGCAAGTAACATTGCAATTAAATCAAGCTATTGCTAGCAGTGATAAAAAAAATTGGCACAAAAACTGTACTAAATATTTGTACTCCATACACTGTATTATCACTGCACTACACTATATTGTACTCTATGACACTGTTCTGCGAAGAACCTGTTTGTGTCTTATCTGAAGCTATTTAAAGCTGATGTCAATCATGGGATGCTGGTAAATGATCAACCAGAGGGAGTGGACAGTGTAGTCAAACTGGTAAACAACCATAGAGAAACTTTTATTTTATGTAAATAAAATATGTCAACTCAGGCTGCTACCAGAGTTGACATATTAAAATTCTGTGAAATCAAACCATCTATCTATTTTGTACTTTTATTTTTTGATATGCTTCTTACTACAGCCTATGTTCATAAATCAGTTCACCCAAGTGTCTGAATGAATGCAAATATATTTTAATTAAAAAGCTATTAGTTGTACTCAAGAGCAACTAGTACCTGCACCAATACCAAGAAATTAATTCAGGGATTAGACCTCATTTGTCAGAATATATATAGTATATACCTTTTGACAAACCAGAGTAAACATATTCTCTTAATCTTTTTTAGTACATAATACTATACTAATAACTATAATGTCACAGATATAACTGCAAGAACTCCAGTGTCATGTTTACTTGCAAAGGGCAAGTCTTCTTTGCTCTCGCTTTCTCTCTCTCTCTCTCTCTCCCTTTGTGTGTGTGTGCGTGCATACATGCACGTGTGCGTGCGCATCTGCCTGCATGCGTGTGTTTGTAGCAAAAAGGGTGGTAGGCAGCTTACACAGACCCAACAGCATATCACCTCATCTGTCAATCAAGCCACAGGGGAGGTGAAGGGTAAGGAGGAGACAGGCACGCTGCCTAATCATTTTGTAATCAAGCGTCAAAACAAAACAAAACAAAAAAAATGTTTATCTGAACAATGCAGGCTGCTACCAGAGTTGACATGAATGTTTTTTTCTCCTGTGTCATTATGTCAGGGCTAATGGACAGCGGTAAGGAGGAGAGTTAATTACTTTTGACGACACTCCCTGCTAATTTACAATTTATATGAAGTCCCTTTTCTCCTCTGCTATCAGTTGACCAGTCAAGCTACAATGCTGCTGCTTGTATCAGAGTAATCAGAATATCTGCAATATCTCTGTGCATATTGGAGCATTGTGGACACTTTTGCATTCTTTCTTATGAGTTTTTTAAGCTCTAACAGCGAGGTAGGAAGTGTGGCATTGTTCCATAGCAGAGGACAAAAATATCTGCATATTTACCCAACTTCACATCTTGTTTTCCTTTCAATAAAACAGTCAGTTGTACCTAGCTGGACTCAAATAAATCTCCCAAGCAGTCACTGTGTATTTTATTTTATTTTATTTTTTTACCAAAATGTTTTTGCCTTCTACCTTAAGCGGTGGCTCTTTCTCCCAGCACATCTTGGGAACACATCTGGTAATAACAGTGAAAGGACTGCTTATCAAAAACCAAACTGACCAACACTCTAAGGCTGGTCTTCAGCTGCAGCACTGGGTTTCTTGCACCTAAGAAAAGCCTTTGATTGACAGACAGGCATTGAAAAGGTTCCTTCTATGAAGAGAGGAATACTTTATTTCACTGTATGCGAGTGACACTTTTTCATCTAAGGATCAGTCGCAGCCTCTGTCACTTCTCTTTGCTTCTACTGTACTCATGTTGACACCAGATGTTGAGAAGCCCAGGCCACTAATTTCCATTTCACGTCCACAACTTTTTCCTCACTCGGGACTTTGAACTCTGGACTCTCAGCGTAGCACTCACCGCAACCTTTGTTAAATGTTAATTTATCCTGCTTAAAACTTGTAATAAATATTAACAAGTTAACTACTAGGTTAGGTCCTCTTGTATGCTCAGTACGTAGTGCATTACATCCTTTTAAATCCTTCTTACATTATTATATGTTATCATAATGGTAGCAGTCAACATACCTAATAGTAGTACTGGGCCTGATAAACGATGGCTCTCCTGACTGATAGATGTGGAAAGGCCAAAAGTGAAGAGGGACATTTTATTCTTGACCATCAATCTTACCAGGATCTGTGAACACTAAGGAGATGGTGATAATTCATTTTAAAAGTGTCTCAATAGGGGTAAGAAAAGCCCTGAGGGGTGGTGATGGGTCCTCGCTCAATGATTGAGATCCTGAAAATGGAGCTGTTTTATGGGACTCTTAATGTAAAGAGGCAGGCAGTGCCACAGACACCTTGTTAGAGAAAAAAGAGGCAGGGGGTATTTAGTGGCTAACCTCTAAGGGGGCTTTAAATAACCACAGAGTAAATAATTTCAGTTTTCTATGTATATATGCATGCATCTTTGAAAAAGGTGTGAAAAATAAATTCAACATATAAATGACAAATAAGTCATATATTTAGGTCTTCATTTGAATGGTGACATCCATGAATTTTATAGGTCATAAATGATTACACAAGAAAGTTCCTAATATCTTCTCATAGACCCCATGACAACTAATATTTGATCTTTGAGTCACAGAGAGACTAGAAAACCATTTGTTTTTTAAGTTGACATCACCTTATTGCCACGAGCAGTCAGTCAATCAGGTGTTGGTTCTTTCAGAAAAGGTTCTTAGAAATCAAGAGATTGATGGGCATTTGAGCATGACACCAATCAATCAGAAACGCAAGTCCTCTGTGTCAAACTGTGCCATGTGCTTTTCTATGGGAGACAGGCAATCTCCCTGCATGCAAACAATGTCCCCAATTTGTCAGGAACACAATAACAGTCCTGGCAGACCCATTTGCATCACTGTGTGAACAACAAATGTCATTGATCACAATATTGATTATTTTGTTTTGAGAAAAGAGATGTCCCCAGAGAGCTTCTTAGGCAGTTGAATAATTGCATCCTTAAATTTATCTTATTTGACCTTTCTGAAGATATATACATTTTTAAAGCAGAACTGAGTAGCAGGAGGAGTGAAAATTGACATGGCTCTGAAGTAATAGCAAGTCATTTTTTATAAGAAGAAGGATTATGTTGAAATTGCAAGTGAATTATTTCATTAGGACAATAGTTAACACCCGTTGCCATTGTGGATGACACATCTTTTATCTTATCACACAAGTCCTAAACCAACAAGGAAACTGGTTACCACTAAACCTTTATGTAATACGTTTGACTTCTTTAACCGTATACTGGCATAATAAAGAACAAGATTATACTGTGATCGTATAAAGATTGAAGTTAGATAGAAGAAGTTAAAAATAAGCAGGTGCAGACTATGTCCTCTGGGCACTGGCTGGCTGGCTAGATGGATGTAGGACTGTGTTTTGAGGAGGACATTGTTATATCCCTTTCTAGTTGAAATTGAAGTTGAAGAAGTTATAGCTTGTGGCCTCATCAGTTCTGTAACCAGTCAGCAGAACAAATGATGCAGTCACACCACTTGTTTGAGTCAGCCAGCACTTAGGGTAACTCTCTAATTGAAGATGTACATCACACTGCAACAGTTGCATATCATTAACACACAGAACAAGGGCCAATTGATCATTAGTGCATCAATATGTAGTTTGCATAAAATTATTTCCTTTAAATAGTCTGTGTTTGAGGTGACGCAGGGTTGCCTCATCAATAATGTAAATGAGCCATTAGGGCATTAAGAGGCTGTCTGTGGGATAGACAGACCACCAGGCGTCAGTGAGTTAATATCCGATATAGCACTTCCTGCCACACAGGCCAGTGGCCAGCAGCTGGTCTGATTATACACAACGATTATACCTACCTAAAGCCTTGCCTTTTCTGGGCTAGAAACATGCTTGTTGGTTGTTTGACTTTAGAATCTGTAGACACTGATATCAAAGTAATTCATGATATTATTGAGTGTTGCAGAGACATACTGTCAAAGTCTTAGTGGATTCAAAGCTGTGGCAACAAACAAAAAAAATTAAACCTTTAGAAGTTTAAACTGTAAAGGACATGGTTAATGTATGGCATACTCCAAGGACAATAGTAGCAGGAAAAAAGAAAAGCCATTTGTTTTCACTGGAACCTGCGACTGGAAGCCTTAACCTCTTAAGCCCCAAGGGGGTTTCTGAGCTTCCTGCTCGAAAATGTAATGCCCAAATTTAATTGATTATTTCTCTGCATTTACAAACTCTGTCCTTACAATCTTGGTGTCAAAATAAAGCTAACACTTGGGAAATTTCATCAGAGGTGTAAATATTGAAGCAGATATTACTGTGTCAAAGTTACTGAGACTGGAACACAGAAAAAGTAAGTAGATTTTTATCCTATTTATTTATTTATTTTTTAGCATATAACCCTTTTAAAAATATGCCTCGGATCACATTTGGTTCCAGAAATCCAGTCACCAACATATAAGCATCATCTGTGCAAAGATTTATGTTTCTATAGTGAAACAGTGAAAAACTACAGCCCTGTCAATACATGAATATCCAGACATTGTACAAAAATGTCCAATTTTGGCACACAATTGGACACCATGCCAGTTGATTTTTTTAGGTATTAAAGAGCATAAATTAATAAATTTTATTAACAGGCCTAATAATGCTTTTTTAAAAAATATATATTTTTGAAGAATTAACCACACATTTACATGGTAATGGCCCTTTTCTGCCGTGCGCATAGAGCGTTTGATTGGCCTCTGGCCCTTTAAACTCCAAGGGGCTGTAACTTTGGTTTCTTTTGGTCCATTTGCGTGATTGGCACCTCTTTTTAATCGTTTGAGCCAATAGATTCAAAGTAATGATGCCACGTTCACATCACTTCAACCAATCAGACGTTGTAATGCCAAAACCCACGTGGACCCAAATTTACTGCACGTGGCGTCTGTCCAGTCACGTGTCTGTAGGTGGGTCTAAAATGGAGGTTGTTGACGGAAAACGGCTCTGATGCTCTAGGTAGGCATGGTAACTACTGGTAATCACGTGGCTACCGGCTACCGGCAAAAATAACGGAGGAAATCGGGATGGTAAGCCAGTTTCTGTCTTAGCGCATTTGCGCCGCTGTGTGTTTTTGTGGTCTTCTTTTGCGGCTCATTCAGTGAATTTTGGTCTAATCGTGGTGAAACTTGGTGTGTGGAGTCAGTGATAGCCCTGGAAGCTTATCTTATTAGCTTATCTTTAACGGTTACATGAAGTCTGAAGAATTTCTGGTTCGGTTTTGTTTGTTTAGCGGACTTCTGCGCATTTACGTAACTTCTCATTTAATCACGGCTTGTTTTCGGTGTGTTTGGTGGTTGTAGAAATGGTTTGTATGACATTTTAGCTGAGATTCTGAGATTTCTGTGGATACCACACATGTCTGGACCTATATTTCTCATCCCGTGTTATAACCGATTTAACGTGATCTCCTCCTTTTTGCCCCCGATACCGGGGGCGTGGGGCTTAAGTGGTTAACTTGTTGTGTGATTATTAACCAGAGACTGTTTTTGTGCTACCAATGTTTATTAACAATGTGTGTGCTCAACATTAAACCTTGTATAGTTTTGCATACATTATTTTTAGTAATTCATATCATTTAGATGATAAACCCATGCACAACCATGCATCCATCTATATCAGTCTGCATCAGACTAATATAAATGTGGATGGTAATAACTAAACAATTCGATCTTATGTCTTAGCTTGACTGAACCACATCTTTACCTGCCATGCCACTCAGTGCCAATGCTCTGCCATCATCTCTGAATGCTAGCCCACGAGGGGGCTCGTTAGCCTACTATTACAGATGTGACAAGCACACCATAATAGCCCAATTATCCCAAAATGCCAAATTTCGCTCCAAAGGAGGAGTGTGTAGTGATTAATGGTGAACACTTAAGGGGAAGAGTTAGACAACGCTGATGGGTAGGAGAAAATATGTATCAGGCTGCCACCACTACAGATGCTTCCTCCCTCTTGACAACTGCAATTCATTTGAGATGCTATTAACATGCATAATTATGCTAATCAAGCAGTAATTAAGTGCCAATTCATCAGAGACCATTTTTTGTCTGTAATTTCATCAAGCTCGGCTGTTGGGGTTTGTTTTTTCCTGCATATATCTTTATACAATATTGCCCAAATGAGGCTCTCTCATTTTATCTAACAACCCCTTTGCTGTTTTTGAAGTTTGTAAACAGGAAGGATGTAATGTATCTTATTTCTAATGACACGGCTACATTACAAAGAGACTTTTCTTTTTTTAATTAATGAAAAGAATTTTATTATGTTAAGTGATAGTAGATTATTTTTGTTATGTGTTAATGTATAGGATTTTATGTAGTGACTGGCTGGCACACGGATTTGCTTTTTTAATCAGATTATTCTGATGATAACGTCCACCCCACCTGAAAACTGATACTGGTAGGCAGCAAGTGTGGGACTTTCCTCAAACTGCAGCGCTCCAATTTCAACAGCTTGCACCATAACATAAATCATTTCAACCCTACAGCTACGGTTCCTAGATCTAAACGTAAAAACTCAAAGCATAATGAAAACTCGTGCACAAATAGAAAATAAATGCAGTTGTGGCTCTAACCACCACATTCATAGTAAAAGATGATGATGTTGTATGTGAAACCCTCCTACACAAAGGAAATTATCTTGTCACAAGATAAGCAGTTTACGTGAAGCGTTAACTGGTATAGAGATTGCAAGCATCCCAGCGGGATGTCAAAACTTCCACTCAATATTTTTTTTAAGAAGTGGTTCGCTGATGAAATCTTAAAGCATTGAGAAGTTTGGTTTATTCAACCATCGACATGGTTGTTGATAATGTGAGCATTAAACCCATTCAAAAAATGTTTCTATAGTTACTACATCCTCATGAATTCATCCAGCATGAATTAGGCAGTCAGGCTTGCATATGTCTATGTGGCATGTTTTGTTTTGTTTTTTTGTTTTTTTGTTTAAAAAAAACATGCCATGTACATAAAGTTGTATTAAATTGTATTTTTACATTTACAAAAAAAAAAAACCCTTAATATGTCCCCTGTTGAATCTGGGTGACTCACTGTAATTAAAATGTGTTCATGTCAGTTAGATTTGAATTATATGTTGCTTCAACTCACTAAAATGTAAAATTTGATTTTTGAACAACTTCTGCTGAGTTTCATAAATCTGAATTTCACAGTTGAGCATACTCAGCATTGTACAATACATACCGTACATACTTTGTTACTGACATGACACTTTCAGTTCGCAACACTTCCAAGAGTGTTTACTGTCATTCCTTTCAGCACATTGTCAGCATTAACCTCCGGTGACGGATTTTTTTTTTCTTTGTGTCCTTGTTATTGGCCACTATGTACAAGAATAAATCAGTTAACATAACTTCTAAGACAGCTCCCTGAAATGGGGAATCCCAGCTTGTGTACAGCTCATTTGCTCTGAACCAGTTTGCTTTTTTCAGAAGCTTTGAACAACAGATGAAAAGATGTAACTAACCTTAAGAGTTTCAAAATACGATCCAGAGATTGTCTTGTACATCTATAGTGACAATTTAGTCTCAAGTAATTGTTTAATTGTTCACCAAACAAGCATCCTCTCCTGAATTATTTTCTGTGTCTCTGTCCCTGCTTTGGAACACATTATCATTATGTCGTCTGAAGTACATGTGAAAGGTTATTTGCCATGGCATTCCTCTGTCTAGTTTCACCCTAAGAGTCAGACAGGTGTTCTCATTGGACATGAAAGCCTCTGGTGATGCATGTCAGACTTGATCACCCATGATGATGGCTGGAGGTTAGGAAACTGTGTCTGTTCCCCTGTCATGGGAAGTCTTCTGAGTTTCAGCACTTTTATAACAGTTTTGAACAAAGATTTAGAAACTGAATGGTTTCTAAACTCTCCCTTTTCGGTCTCTTTTAAATCATTTGTTTAACCTCCGATTTACCCGGTTCATTTTTGCTCACACTCTCTCTGTCTTTGTATGTGTGTGTGTGTGTGTGTGTGTGTGTGTGGGTGTGTGAGAGAGAGTGACAGAAAAAGAGAAAGATAGCGAGAGACAGAGAGAAGGGGGCGACTATTTCTAAAATGCTCGATTCTTTTTCTCTGCAGTCATTTATTTGAACCTACATGTTGACCCTTGTGTCATTCATGTCATCGTCCCACAGGTTCTGGAGTTTATTTGTACCAATGTGCAATGTTTATAGAACATGGAATAAATGAGAGTACTCATTATGATATAATTCTAGAGTGTATTGCAAAACAAATGTTATATTGCTGATGTTATGTTTTAACAAAACTGGTATATTTTGTCCTTTACTCCCATATCTTCAGGCCAATAGAAATTGATATGATTGAAACTCAGCAGGTCACATATATCTGCAGTATTTAGGTTAACAACAATCAATTAATGTAATAAAAATGATTTCAACTTTATCTAACAGTGCAACATAATCCATGCTTAATTGGTCTTAGGTCTTATCTTTATAATTGCCTAATATCGTTGTCTAATCTTTCTTTTTTTCTCTCAATGGCCTAGCCATATTTTTCAGGGAATGAAAATACAGTCCAACAACTAGGCATGACGTTCTGTGGGGGCTGGGTGTGGGGTGGGTGGGGAGGAATGGGCAGTGGGTGTCTTGGCTACCAATAAAAAGGCTCCTTTGGCGCCAAGGGGGCTGATCATAACCAAGCTCTTCTACTTCAGCTCCCCAAATCACATCCCATCATGTTTGTTTTGGACCACTACTGTCATAATTTCTTTGTGGTAAGTTCAGATCGACTGCAGATAATTCAAGAAGATTTATAGCCACTGAAATTTGGGAGTAAATATTATAAAGCAAAATATAAGCCACATAGGACTCTTCCATGGGATGTACTCAGCATGGAAAGCAAACAGAGAGAAACAGCCTGGTTGATGGTGACTGGCTGTACAGGATGAGATGGGCTCTGAGGTTTGATGGGGCAGAAGAAGGCTCATGTAGACGGCTGGCTGCTCCTTTTGACGGCGTGTCATGGTTGGCTCGCAAGCTGCTCTGCCTCGTCTGGATGATGTAGTCATCATTGTGGCAGGCCTGTCAGAACAAACTGGTATGCTGGAGACAAATACAGCTTTAGTGGCTGGATGGAGAGTATACAACACATGCACCACCCTACTATTGAATATGTTCCCCAAACTGGCAAGCTGGTGGCAAGTTAATGACAGGAACGACCAGTGACATCACATAAAAACATGATTATGTTCCACTAAAGAGATCTTAGTGAGTCCATAGATCAAACAGACAGGGTGATGACTTAAAGCACTAATACGCTGGCTACTGGCATTACTTTAAGCAGGGGACTTGGCAACAAAATAAAAGTTTGCCTCTCTAATTTCAATGTTAAATGTTACCACAAAAGGGGCACAGAATAAATAAACCTTACTCGGAGCCACTCACACACAGAAATAAGCTGAGATGGATGACTGAAGGCTCAGGCATTGCCAAGGAGGAGTTCCATCACCAGTGCAGTGTTATATTTGTGATGTATTCAGATAACTTAACAGTCACAGTGGGAGAATAATGTGTGATCATTAGCAAAGGGTTTGCAAATTATTTATGTAATGTAAACCATGATAATTTACTAACACTTTTTTCCCCCCGCACTGCCATTAACAAGTAACTTGGAAACCAATAAATGTCGCAGACGCTTTCACTTAATTAAAACAATAGATATCATATTGCAAGGTAAGATGTCAGTCATACCACAGTCTCCTGCACATGGCAATTTACTGCTAACACATTATGAGGGAGGGTGACACAAATAATAGCTATTAAACTGTCAGCTAGTGCGGGCTGGATCACATTACTGAAATTAGCCTAAGATGCTCTATTATAAACAATGCCACCCTCTCTTAACACATGAATGCATACTACAGATAAGCTCACACGCATGCACTCACACTATACTGTGGAGAAAATAGCATAAAATGACTGACGTAAGCATTGGACAAAAACTCAGAGATTCCACAGGACACCAGGTCCGGTATTTGATTGATGATGTGATATCCTCTCATGTTATTTGGATAGGTATAACAACAGTGTTCCAATTCATACAACTTTACGTGCCATTCCCAGTGTAGGGAAGTACAGACATACTATAGCTCATATAGTAAACTATCAGCTGAGGCAGTGTCACTGAATTAATAAAAACAATATCAACCTTGAGAAATCCCTATAGCTCAAAATGTGAAAACTGAATACAATTCTTTTTTTTCTATCTGAATCCTCTGTGCTGCACCTCACTGAGTCAACGTGAAGTTTCAGCGCTGCCAAGTTTGCCACAATGCAGCATGCACAGGCAACACTGACATCTGCTGGTTTAAAAAAAAGCTCAAATAAAAACAAAAAAACTTTATTTCAACATTTTCTAAGCATGAATGCTAAAAAGCTTTATGTCATAAACATTAGATACCTAATATGCATCATTATGAAAAAAAAAGTTTCTTTATCACTTTAACTTTAAATCTGCAATACCTGCTTTCTGAGTCCTAACTCCTGCATCCCTCTAATTTCCATTTAACATGGATCAATTGAGTGGTGTTACACTCTTGTCAGCAGGATTAATTTATTTATGAACCTGTCATTTATAATCATTGATCAGGGTGTTCTCTGTTAGAGAACTAATGATATGCAAAGGTAAAAGATTCACTAATTATTGTGTTTGGTCTAATTGAGGCTGTGTGCTTCTGCAGGAAGGTTAAGAGAGAAAATGACTGCTGCCCTGACTGCCAGCTCCAGAAATGCTGGCAGAATCCTAGTGAATTCCCTAGCTCTGCAACCGTGTGCAAACACACCAACACTGAGTCAGTTATTAAGACTTTATTTGGAACTCTGACCAGCACTGTCACTTTCTAGGTCTCATTTAGAAAAAAGACAGAATTAGATGAATTTAGGCAGTTACTCATCACCTGTGAGCTGCTATATCACCACAGCCTTAGTTTGGTTGAACCTACAGATGAAGGCATAAATGTTGTTTAGTTGTATAGCCATAGATGCATTCAATTCAATTTTATTGCATCAAAGTCAAACATTGTTAGCATCTTGATCTTCAAGATTAATAGACAATGGATTTCCCTTTTCCTAAGGTATTATTACAATAGTTTTGGGATGGGTGGTTCGTGAATCGGGGCGGGTCAGAAATAGTTGCCATGGAAACTTTACAGAGTTTCCATTTTATTTTATTCTGACTTTACAATAAAGCCACAGAACATTTTTCTGCAGATAACAGTTACTTCACAATGACTGCATATATTTACCCCTATATATGCTTTAGAGGATGCTTTAGAAAAAATATTTTAACTGTGTGAAAACTATACAACTACTCCAATATAGAGAACATTAGTTCTTTGATGAATTTATTAAATCGTCAACAAAATCAAAACATGCACTATTGCACCATTATCAGCTCCATTAAAACAAATATTCAGACTTTCTCCTGATATCAATTCCTTGTTTCTTATTAAAGTTTGACTGTTACTGGGCAGTCTTTAGTCTCTTTAAGTCTTTAAGTATCAGATGGCATCACAAATTATTGGAAACTAGTGTTATGGATCATTTTTTTAAATTAAATATAATACAATTTTTAATTACTGCAAATGAGGACAAAATTGGGTTCTAGGTTCCCATAAACTAACAAGCCTTATTTCAAGCTGCAAAAAAATGTTTAATCAGATTTATACAGAAGCCTTAAAGGTAACTTTAAACATTTTGAAGGTAGCTGATCCATTATTACACTGTACAAAAATCCACATGTGCAACAAGAAAAGGTCATCATTATTCTTACTAAGTCTAAAGAAGTCTACATACAAAATAGTTGATAAAATGCTTAAAAGCAAAATTGTAAGCCTTGGAATTCCACTGTATAAGGAATGCAGAGTAGCTTTATTAAAACAATTCAAACACTGTCATTAATCATCACCTTCTTAAGATGAATATTATCTAATTAGATAAACATTAACAACAATTAACAATTGCTAAATACTGCATCACAGCCCTTTCAGCAAATCACAAAGCAGATGCATCATGGGTAAATGTCTGCATTAGAATTTCCGCTGGATTTATGAAGTCATTTAGATATATGTGGGGTGGGCAGCATGGCGTTCCGTGCTTTATTTTAATTATTGTTTGGGGCCATTAGTTTGAGCTTTGATCCCCACTTGTTCCTCCCTCTCAGCCTGTCTGTCCAACCTGGGGCTGAGGCCCCTTTGTGCTGAAGATGGCAGGCGAGAAACTCCGTTTACTGTTAGTGCTCCACTGTCTATCGGGCAGATATAGTCCGCAGATTCATCAGGCTTCCTTTTTCTGAGGTGACTGAATTGAGTGAAGCCCAGCTTCTTCGGCTAAAAACACACAAAAGGCCAATGTATTAACAAATAATGTTGATTATAGGCTGCATGGTATTTCACTGATTTAAATAGTGCTCTTACCTTTACTTTTGCGGTTGTAGTGAGGGGCACATGGCCCGTAGCATTGCCATATTCTCGTTTCTCCTGCATGGCCTGAAGCCCGACCAGAGCAGAAAATGCAGTTGCGAGATGACGACGGAGCAAAGTCTTTTGCGGAGGAATATTTAAAAGCAGGGCCAAAGTCTCTGAGCTGAAGCGAGGCTCCAGAATCTATGTTTGCCAAAGATAAAGGCAACATAATGAACTCTCTGCTCCCATCTAGTATAAGCACATACAACTGGTACGATCGCAAAGAAACGAATCACAAATTTACATGACTTACAATCAGTCCACCGTGAACACCGCTGCCCCGTAGATTAGGAGCATACTCAGCTAGGTCAACTGCTCTCAGCCACTCCATCACACAATGGTTAGACCACTGCACTACTTCTGAAGGAGGAGGATGTTTCTAAAAGCAAAATTAAAAGAGAAATTTAAAAAAACCCACCTTCTATTATACATGTACGTGTGTAAAACTCATTCTAAGCACATTAAAGAAATACATAAACAAATAGTCTTGAAGGCTTTTGAAAGCAGATATAAAATTAGATGCTTTATCTTGACAAATATTTGACAACTAATTGTCGCCATCTTGTGTGAAATGGATGCGATTACATCAGCCAGAGCATCACCTCCTAAATGTCTATAGAAGCTTGTTATATCTGAGCTTCAGCTGTTAAGATTTACAATTTTTTTGCAAAGAATACTGGATAACATGAAAAAGTAGAGTAATTGTTACATAAGCTCAGGTGACAAAGGAAAGTAAAAAAAAAACAAACAAACAACATAATGTGTTGATTCTACAGCACTCAGAAACTCTATTTGAGGGACACAGCTTTCAAAAGTCCTACCTCCTCCACTGGCCTACGTCGAAGACAGTTTGGGTTGAATTTATTGGCATGAAGCACATGAATTGCGCACTTAATACTAAGATGGTGGAGTTGGCTGGTAACCTTTAGAGTCAAGAGATCATTCTGTCCGAACAGGAAAACAAAAAAGACATATAAGCATGAGCACAGTAGAAAATCTGTCAATTCATTATAATGCACTTTTTAGGGTTTTAAGTTATATTTTAAAGCCAGATGAATGCATTTGCAGGCCACAAATTACAGAAAATCTAAAGCAGTATGTGTAAGATTAATCCTTACCACTGTGAGATATTGTATCATCCGACCATCTATTCGAGCTTCATGGAACTGGTCTTTATACTGTGGCAATCCAATATCATCCAGCCAGCCTGAATTGGTGTGTAAAATTCAAAAAAAGAATCCGTCAACTTCATTCATTCACTTTAATGTTTCTTCACATGTTTAAAGCATGTCCACTGGAACTGCTTAGTTAGAAGACATTTAAGAGTTTAGAGGGAAGGTTAAAATTGCATTTACAGTTACAGTTGTTTTTGTTTTCTTTGGTTTAATATTCTTGTTGGTATGGCATTTGTAGATCTGATTTACATGTGAACACATAAGCCTGAGAATTTGAAATAATTCCACACAAATAGGCTTACGGGTGACCCAGATGTAGTCCAGCTCTGAGGACTTCTCTATAGCTTTAGTGGTGAATGCGCGCAGAGCGAGCTGCAACTTCTTTCTGTGCAGTGGATTCTTCATACCCATCTCCTGAGGTTACAAAGAACAGTTTGTCTTATCACACAAATACTGAGGTATTTTCATTTTCTCTACACGTGCAATTCTGATGAAGTCTAATATTTAGACATAAAAATGAATTTTAATTTATGATATAGAGTGTAACTTATTTCAAAATTTGAGATTTGGTTTTTTATGTAAATAGCTTGTAAGGGATTTATATTCCGACCTTCTCAAAATCCTGAGGTGTGGCAGACAGAAGTGTTTGTCCATTTTCAACCCACTGTCTGGAGAGACTAACGTACTGGCCCAATCCATAGTCCTCTAGCCAGCCACACACCTGCTCCTTGGTCCACTGGCTGAATGGAATATTCATATCACTGATAGGAAAGAAGTTTTAAAAATGAACGTTAAAAATTGTTATTTTATTAGCAGAAGTTTTTTTTAATTGCCATATTTTCAAGTATTTATGGTAATTTTGTTAAACAACAAATTAGCCAATAGTCGTGTTTCATTGTAGCCATTTGGGAAATGGTGATGAAGAGGATGTGGCATGAAAACCACAGCAGAATATTTTAAAACAGCAAATTACAAGGGTCAATTCAGAGATACATAACCCTTAAAATATTGTATTACAAGATCAGATAGCGTTTTACCGTGCTGAGTCAAATGATTCAGGGGTTCGGGTCAGTCTGGGACCAGCAGTCGCACGCAGTCCCCCTCTTCTAAATTGCCCAGAATCTGGATCTGTAGCGGGAAGGCCTCCAGACTGTGTTCTTCTAAGTCTGTGTGGAGAAGAGAAAATTATGTGACTGGAAACACTGCCAGTTATTAATTCTCAAAGTAATGTTTTTAAAATATACAGTTATGTTGAAAAGAAAGCTTTCAAGGTACTCTATGCAGTCCTATGAAAGAGTAAGTACACCTCAACTGCTTCCATAGAAACCAGTAACAGTAACCATAGGGCCAGTAACAGCCAGATGCTGTTTATCAAATGGACTGGACTAGCTGCTCATAATAAAGTGTGAGCACCTCTGTAAAAGGGAAAAGTTTAGGTAGTTTGCTGGTCTACAGCAGTCAAGTGCATTGATCACAAAATGATTTAACTCCTCTGTACTGTAGGTATTCTACAGACAAATGTAATGTCATCTGTCTGAGACCTAAAGCTAAACCAAAAGTGAGTCATGCAACAGGACAATCACCCAACCACAGCAGCAAATTTCCAACAAAATGGCTGGAAAAAGAACAATAAATCAAGTTGCTGCAGTGGCCCAGCCAAAGTGCAGACCTTAACCTGACTAAAATACTGTGGTAAGACCTTTAGAGAGCTGTGCCCACAGGACTCAATGAACTAAAGCAACATTGTAAAGAAGAAGTGCCAAAATTCCTCAACAACAATGTGAAGTTATTGTTTCTTGTTTCAAATAATATACCAAATCACAGGGTGTACTTAGTTTCACAGGACTGCAAGAGTTTGATAAATCTTTTTTATGTGACTGGAAACAGTTATCATGTATTTTTTTTTAATCCAAAAAAGAAAACAGAATATATTGTAAATTTAATTTATCAATTCAGTAACACCTTTTTCCAGTAACAGCTAAAAAAAGTCTAAAAGTAAAGAAATAAGGCAGAGTGCATACAAGTATTTTTTATAAATATATATGTACATTTAAGACATTCATCCTATAAACCATTGGGTACATGCCATGTTCACATAATTTAATGTGTTAATCAATCAATCATAAATGTCCAAATCAATCAAACTTTTTTGCATTTCTTAGTTGTTGGTTTTTTTCCAGCTATCTGGCAGTAATTTAGGTTAATGCACTGTGTATTTGATGTATTTATGTATGCTCCCAAACTCACTTTCCCCAGAGTCTCTTGAAGCTCCTGTTATTCTTCATGTATTCTGGTGAGCCCACAGCTCGCTGGCCAGAATGAACAGGGGAAGTGTCACTTGAGGTGCTGTCATCACCTTTCTCTGGCTTTCCTTTGGGAGGATACAAAAACCACAGTAAATGTTATGTAAATTACAAAGTAAAAATATGATCCAAAGTGTCTTCTACATGGCCAGTTAAACCATAAAAAAATTAAAGATGCATTTGAAAATTTGAGTTTATTCCGATAATATAAGCAGACAAAGCTCCACTGTAGTCCTGCCAAATAAATCACATTTGATTGATTGCCTCTATGGATGATTAAGCTGTTTCCTGTAATTTTGGCACGATCAGCGTTGAACTCCTGATGATGATGGTGGTGACTGAGTAAAAACCCATAAAAAGCTTTTTGTTTTTTTCCTACATTTTCATAGCAAAGAGGACATTAAGAGCAAAGTGGTGCATGCAGGGTGGCCGGCTGCTACACAGTGCTCTATTCAGTAGAGAGACTCAGGATACAGGCCATTGAGTTCAGCAAATAATTCATCAGTTAATGCCCCATGAAAAAGAAAGGGATTAGAGGCAAAATTTTACAAGGTCTGATCTTTATGGTAGAGGTAGAGGCTACAGACAGTCATCTCACTCCTGCAGACTGCAGCAAAGAGAAATCAGGGTGGGGCTCAAGTTAAAATTGGTCAGTCATGCTGTGGATGGGTGGAGCTGGGATGAATGTGGTCAATCAGAGCAAGAGAGAGGGCGTGCTCAGTATGAAAGTCTATACCATGATCCATCTGCTCTGTCAGGAGGCTCTGCAATTAGCTATGATCAAAAGTAGCCTGGTCGACATAAAGTGGTTTCCTCCAAATATGAATGCCGCCTTTACTCATGGGAATTACAAGGCTATCGCCTTCTCCATAGAAATGGAGAACGGATTCTGCAGTACACCAAGGTTCATTACAGAACACCAGCCATTATATAATAAATAACCATAAGCAGCAGTCAGGAAAACTTGATTTAATATGCTGGGATTTACTTTGGCTTGAGTCTCCGTCTTCACTCCCAGCTGGAGACCTTTGACTCTGTATTTCACTGCTGCTGTCTCCGATCCCATTTTGTTCTGACAGAGAGGAATTCACAGGCAGCGTGTGACTTCTCATTTCACTCGGGCCAGTCTGGATGAACAGAGTAGATACAAACAGAAAAGACAGTGACTTTTCTAAATGATAAAAGAAATCTGTGAATATAAATATAAATACATCTGTAAATGTATAGTTAATTGTGATTCTCTTATGCGTTCATCAGATACAGTATAGCAGATCTTAAACTATAAAAGAACTAAGCAGGGAAGCATTGTGAGCTAAAACATTGTTCATATGAATTGTATCACATTTTAAGAAATATACCTTTTGCGCACTTCCATTTGTTATGTCATTCATGCTGCTTGATAAAGTCTGTACTTCTGATCTGTGAAAACAATCACAATCGATAAATTCAGTCCTCCTAAGAAATATTGGAATGACCCTTTAATGAAAAGCTGCTGCACTACCTGGAATCGCTGTCTTTCTGGACTGATGAAATCGATGTCTGCTGGGATGCAGAACTGTTTGTCGAAGCCTGCGGTTAATAAACATTTTAATATACAATTAAAATAATTAGGCTGTGCTTATATTGAAATATTTAAGGAACTAATCGATCAGCTCTTTTGAGACCAGCAGATTAATTTATTTTTTTGCACCCACTTCAGACTTCACATCCTCCGATTTTGCACTCGAGGTGTCACCATTCTTCATCAGACCCTGCTCTTCTTCCTCACTGCTACTTGACAGGCTCCTGCCATTCGACAATGTGCGGACAGCAGATGGTGCTACAGTAACAAAGAGAAGGATTTTGTATTCCACTCAAGCAGTAGAATCCATTTCTCTTTAAAACAATAACTCATGATGGGCTTCATCACACTGACGCGTCATAATATAAGCACTGCAAGGGAATGATAAAGCACAGAGTAAGCTAATTACCTTGCCTTGCGTTACTAGAGACCTCTCTGAACTGTCTGCACTGGTTCAGGAGCAGAGTGAGCTCTTCAATACGTCGGTCCTGCAGAAAACAAGGTAACAAGTGTCCAAAGTCCATAAAACACAATTAAGATGATTATTTAAGGTTAGGAAACACCCATATGGACTACCTGCTTCATCCAGTTACTGACCGATATACTGCACAAATGTTTTTCCTCCACCATATGGCCTTTAGATCAAAGTAATGGATAGAGATTGTGGTAACCAGCTGCATGGAGTGTGTGTTTTTTGAAGTGGTGCCCATGCCCGGTTTTGCTATGGTTCTCTTAATGTAGCTCACTCCAAAATTAGGCTTGGCAGAATGAGGCCTGCTTAAGTGTGGCTTTTCCTGAAATGGCCTGCCTTAGGGTGTGGGTACGTGTGTGTCTTCGCTGGTGTGCCACATGTAAGTCAATGTCTGTGGGTCTTTAAAGTCGAAAATACACTTGGAGGGAGAATACAAAAGCCCCTCTGTGCTATAAATGGTTGAAGGGGTGTTGCCTCTTCAAATGACACAGCCCAAAAACTGTTACACTATAAGCTTCGAAGAAGCAGTGATGTTAGCATATCCATATACAGGCCTGTAGGACAGTAAACTGATGACAATACAGATGGTAGCTTTTACTCTATGATCACAGCTGGGAAAGGACAGGTTTACAGGTCACCAGAAACGTACCTTTTCATCATTGGCAGCTGCCAGTGATTTCATACCACTCCTAAGCTTCTGCAGTTCTTGATCTATAAGGAGAAACCCCAACACTGATTATAAATCTGTATAGGCTTCTGCTCGTGTCATATAAATTTTGATATGAATAGATCTTTTTAGTAGCATATAGTTATTTAGAAAACGAGGAAAGGCGCAAAAACATAAATCAAAGATTTATTCATCACGAGAGTTCTCCCAACCATTTATTTTTAAATTCATCGAAGACTTTTTTAGCCATCAATCATAGTTTGAGTCTGTGACCACCTATTGTGAGAATATGATTAATACTGAGTTTTAGTGACATTCAGACTATCATTCATGTTTTTATTTCCTCTTGGATCTTTTTACTGTATTGGTCTTTTAACAGGTTTCAGTCAGAAAGCATTAAATAGACTTCAGATAGTGCAAAATGCAGCAGCCACACCTCTTGCAAGCACCCAGAAAACTGAACATATTGCATAAGTCTTAATGACTCCACACTACTGCCCAGTATTGATTTTAAGATTTTACTTATTAGCTTTAAAGCCCTTCATGGCCTGACCCCAGAATCTATACTCAAATTGCTCTTCCCATGCAGACCGGTACGCAGCCTCAGATACTCAGGCAGAACCTGTTTCCACCACACGCTCAAAGACAAAAAGCTATCAAGCGTGTCTTCTTTTAAATCACTTCTAAAGACTCATTTATAGCGTAAGGCTTTTTCATAAATTTTATCCCTTTCGGGTCCCGTTCAAGAAAGGCATCAAGTGTAAAAACTCTGCCAAATTAAAAACGGCAGAGCCCCCCATTGTGTCACCCACTTGTGAATAATGGAAAAATAAAGTAGCTTCTTCTTAGTAGTTTATATTTTTTGATAATCAGTGGTCAGCTGCATCTTATTCTTTCAACTTCTGTTTTTTTATGTTGCATTTGAAGTTATTTTTTTTTACACTGGAATCACACTATTTCCTATTCTTATTTTTGATGTTGCACATTAATAAGTAAATTGTTATTGATATATTTATTGTTGCTGTTGTTGTTATTATTAGTCACAGACACATCTGGGCACGCAAACACAGGCACTTTTGCTGCAGCGTTTGCAATCATATGCACAAGACTGCTAGTAAGTGACCATGATTGTACCAAGCAAGTAGCCCAGAGAAGCAGTTATCTATGACAGACAAAAATATTATTTCTTCAGGAATCGATAAAGACAACAAAGAAGTGAAAGGGAGGAGAGATGCATCAAGTTATTGAGGAAACAAGCTGATGATTGTCAAAACTCCCCCTCAGAGCAGAAGGAAATGAAAGATAATGAAACAGAGAAGCATGTCTGAAGAAGGGAAATAAATGAGAGATCAAAAGTAGACATGGCCAGTGGGTTTAGAACAATTTTCATTATGTACTGCTCAGGCTTACATTTGGTGTTTAGTCTCTTCCTGTACAACTCCTCTGAGAGAGAGAGAGACAGAAACTCATAAGACAGTTTACTTAGGGCTGAGACTGGCTTTTTCCATAGTTGTTACTTTAACTGAAAGTGCAAACAAGAGTCATTAACTGTGTCACCTATCAAGTTGGGTAACTTTGAGTGAGACGCTGTTGTTGGCAGGTCGGCTGAGGGCTTGAGGCTGGCAGCTTTGCTTACCTCTCTCTGTGCTCTCTGTGGTTAAAGAGGGTCTGGCCAGCAGCTGAGAGTGCAAGCTCTCAATCTCAGCGTTCTTACTGTGCAGGAGCTGCTGAAGGCTGCTGATCTCTGCCTGTGGGTAACACACAGTGAGAAATAAATGCCAGCAGATGACGTGTACTGTATGTGCTCTTTAAAGATTAACACCTAAAAACATTTCCACATTCATAAAAATAAGATGTATGCATTTCAAGTTTAAGTGTCAGCACATGTCCTCGAGTGAAGCCCAAAACTTTTTTCCAGCATTGCTTATATATGAAAACCCACAAGAAGGCACGTAAATATCACTTCTCTGATGTTTAGAGTACCAAATGTTAGGTCATTGCTATCTGGAGTTTATAGGTTGTTTTGAAGCAAGTTACAGAAGGAACACACAGATGGCAATGAAATTGACTCAAGCTGATCTGTTTGCCTGTGTTTTCTATCAGCATGCGTGTGGAAGCAAATGAGCAGTGGAAAATAAACTTCATATCTCAAATACTGATCAGGACATTTGGCCCTGATGCTAGTAACCAAAGATTCCACCTGAGAACTGCAAGGAAAAATGTGTCTATAAAATGTAGCATTTATTCATTATGCTATTCGGCAGGTTGCAATATGTTGTTGAATATGAGTATATTAAATTATAATAATTATTGTCAGCCTCCCTTGAGAAATAAATACCCTAAAGCCAGTCAAGGTGTAACTGTACAGCTTGCCAATTACCATTTGCAGCAGCTTGTCTGTTGTGAACGAATAGATCTATAAGGGAATTAGCAGACGTGCCCTTTGAAACCAGATTTGCAAGGAGAGCAAACAAGTTGACACCATAACAAGGCATATTTAGCATTTAGACGTGTATAGTTATTGTACCACAAACATAGCAAAAAAAACCACAGGGAAAGATGTAAAAATAATGGGAGTGGTAGAGATTTTATCATAATAGAGGACAAATGGTGAGAGCAAGTAAAAATGGGAAAAGTCTAAAAAGTTAATATCATTAAATCACTCCAAATTACAACAATAATGATTAAAGAGCTATTACTAGGTATATTTCTATCATGCTTTAACTTAGAAAGTAAAATAGCTTGCAGAGTTCCCAAATAAACATAGGTGTCTGAGAATGGGAGAACATGTGCAAAAAGGAATGACTCACTTAACTGGCAGGAACATCAGATTGGACAGCTTTTAGGAAAGCTGAGTGGACAGTTAGTGGTGGAATTTGGGCAGTGATGGTGTAGTGCAACGTCCACACAGCACATAAAGCTGAACTTTCTTTTACCTTTGTTGCTTTGAGTTTCTTCTCGTACTGTAACTTCTGATCCTCCAGGTGTTCGACTTTGTCCTTGAGAATCCTGAGCTCCTTAAGCAAGCCCTGTAACAGAATGTGTGAGAAAATGAAAAAAAATTATTTTACTTTTAAAAAAGGATTTATTTATTTTTTTGTTTGTTTGTTTTTTTCACACAAGACACAGCACACTAAATGCAGCTCTTAACCGTGTCAGGCACTTATTAGTTTTGCTGGTTTTTCTATAGCAACATAAATGCTGTTGAGGATGTTTGGTGAGCGGTTTCATTTGCATCTAAACCTAAGGATCCCACACACCAGAGTAAGACAACGCATGCTGTACGCAACAACAGAAGTCATGCAAGTAAGCTATGCCTACACTTTCTCCTCCACAGTAGTACTTTTGCTCTGCATCTGAACTGCCCTCTTCCAGGGTAGTTGTGTTTCCATCGGCCCCGTTTGGAGCGTCCTCCAGTTTGTTCATTATCCCCGAGGTTTTGTCACATGGCACCCCCAGGTTTGAATCCTGGCTTTCAGAAGACTCAGCGGGGCACTCCACAGGAAGCCTGCTGTCATTTGGGATCTCCAGGGCCTTTTTCTCCTGGATCTTGCTATTGATTTCCTTCTGAAACTGATATATTTGCTCCTGCAGCTCACTAATGAAATTCACTACAGTCTGCCAGATGCAGTGGGAGAGAAAAAGATTGAGAGAAATGTTTAGAAAGAAAAGATGAAACATTGTGGGGCAGGTATCTGTCTGTCTGAGTGTGAATACAGTATATATTAGTAGAAATTAACCTTTTCAACATTTTTTGATGTATTTCAGGTACATATGTAGTCTTCAATAAATACATGTTTAAACCTTTGAAAAACATACGTCATTGGTTGGTTTCCCAGTGTCAGTCTCTTTTCAAACGGGCATTGCTAAGCAGCTATTTATGTTGATCATAACTATATCGCCATTTTCAAAAACAAAATTGTTATTTGCAATGATACATTTCAGTAGGGGTGAATAATTCAGAGGTGATGCCTGTCAGTGTTCCTTCAGAAAGCAGCCAAGCAGCCGAGTTATGCTGGGACTGTGGACAGAGGAAGTCTCATTTGAGGTCCAGTACAGCGGATATGACAGATGATCCAGAGCGCCTTGATGGCTAAATTTAACTGTGAGCTTGCTGGCTCTACAGCAAGGAGGCATGTGTAGAAGCATGAATATGTGTGGGCATGTTTGTGTAGTAGAGGCAGCACGTGGGAGACCATCAAAGTAAATTTATTTCTACTCTATTTATTCTAAGCAGCTGGGAAAGTTGGATTTAGAAAAGCAAGTGAGAATTAAAAACGTAACTGTAAATTAGTTAAAAACTGCAATCTACTAAAACACATAGTGCTTTACTGTGGGGTTTTTTCCTGCTTAGAAATAACAAACTTTACAAAATTCAAAAGTCTTCAAATGATCTTTTTTCCAATATGGGGAGAAGGACCTAATCAACCAGTAGACACCACTAAGAATAAAATTCTCTGGGCCGAAGCCTACACACACTCATATTTGGCCTGTCATCCACCATGCCTGAAGTCTTCTAACCTGAGGACACAAAGAGTCTTTGACCAGGAGTGTTTTGACAGTAACTACATACATTACAGTATCCTGTCTAGTAACACTCGTGCTTTCCCTGCTTTTTCTTTCTAAAGTCGACACTGAATGCTCAGAGGTCTATTGGTAACCTAACACAGTAGCCTTAAGCAAATACAGGATTCAGTTGAGACTGACAAAAAAACATTAAACTCCTTGGATACTTTTTTTTTTCCTGTAGACCTTTCCCAGGAACAACAGAGCTGGGCTTTGGTTAAATGTTTCCTTTCATCTGTCCAGAATGTGTTTACGGTCTTCCATAAAATCAGCAGCAGACTTCAAGGCTAGATCCATCAGAACACAAAGCAGATTTTTGTGTTTACCTTGTCATACCAGGAAGAGTTTAAATTTCCAGGGACTGAAGTAAAGTAGAAGCTGATGAAGATTTTAGATAATCTAATTACTCCTGTCCCCACCATTTACAAGGTGAAATGATTGATAGCCTACCAATTAAATTGAACAAGTGAATCAACTTTTGGTCGTGCTTAATATGGCTGCTTTTTGCTTTTGGGTATATATTATCCAAGAGAAAACGACAAAGTTTTACATTGCTGACTTAAAAAAGTACATTTAATTGGAGTGTAAATATCTGGTGATAGGAATTGTCCTGTTTAATTTAGTGAGAAGCCATACCTCTGCTTTGTGCTGCCTTTCACCCCCATGGCCCTGTTTTCCTTCCATGTCTGCCAGCTTTAGTTTCAGGTAGGACACCTCCCCCATAAGACTCAGCTTCTGGTTCTCCAGTGACGCCCTATGCAGGAGTTCCTGTCATCAACAACATTCAGCAAGAGCATGAAGCAACACAAACAGACATACACAAATACATTATCCCCTTAATACTTACTGAACAAAGCCAACATTAAGCATGAGACACAGCGAACTACCAGCTCTGTAATGACAGTCCCTTCTGGTTTTAGAAGCTGTTTGAGAGGCTAAATATACACAACCCATGACCACTATTTATAATGCCCATTTCACAGCTCACTCAAAACACACAGCACTGGTGGAGAGAGTGTGAGAGAGAGAGAGGTGGCAAAAGCATGCCAAACATCCTTGAACAACATCAAAATAACTTAATATCTTCATCAGGTGCTTTTGTCCTGTAAACAGCTGCCTATCAAACCCAGTGCTAAGAGAGGCTGCCACTAAATGGTTCTGCGAAAGTCTGTGCTGAATGGCTGACAGGCTTGAGAGTCAAGCCAGACTATGCGGGCAGATGTATAACTAATTTGGTTGATGTCAAGCAGGTGCTAAATCACTTAAAGCCTAGAAATAATCATCGGAGGCAGGCAAACTGTACGTATGGATACATCCATTTAAAAGGCTGACTTTGGAAAGTATCTGAAATTCTTCCAGAGTGCACATGGAAAATATTAGAGCTTTGTCACCAGAAAGAGATTTGCGGCTCAGGTCCAAAGCCTCATAATGACCATGTCTCCAAGAAACCATTCCCGGCTGCCCTTTGATACTCTGCACACTCGGGCAGCATGGCACAGACAAGTAGACATTGCAAATCAAATTCACAGCTAATCAGGTAGCTAAGAAACACTTCTGGCACTCTTGAAATTTGTCAGAACTGACTGAAACAGTAGAATGAAGCTTGCACTGCAATATAAGAATAAAACATACTACCTTGTTCATTTTCCAATGTCTGCATGAAGTAAAGGAAACCAAAGTGTATTTCTTTCATGGATGCTGTGGTTTCAGTAAATTTTCATACGTCTATTCCATTCAGCGTTCTCGCCACTGTTTAACAAAGTCCTTGAAAGTATACACACTTGTACACTTGTAACTCTTAAAGGAGCACCACCTCATTTTCTTTTTTCTCCAGCCCATCTCTCCACCTTTTTCAGCTGTTCCTCCTTCCTCATTTGTTCCTTTCTTCGTCCCTTCCACCCTCCCTCTGTTGTTTTCTCTCTCTCTCTCTCTTTCTCTCTCTCTCTCTCTCGTCTCCTCTACCTTTGTTTCTTACTCTTTTAATGCCTGTTTGCAAGCAGTTCTGGTGGTTATAGATTAGGGGTGTGGCTACTCATGCTATGATCACCTGCCCAGCCAGACTAGTCTGGCCCTGCATGAACCAGACAGACATTCTGAGACGCTGTCCTGGAATGAGTCTGAGTGTCCTAAATATTTTGGTTGCTGGGGTAATCTGCAGCCAGATGCACTGGAATCTGAGCAAGGAATTTCTTTCCATGATGCTGAACTCATCCCAAATAACATTCTGAAGTTTATGAGAAAAAATTAATTAAACGATAGAGGGACAGTCTGAGGCCCTGTCCCAGTTAATTATATAGGGGTAACAGTATTGAAATAATAACTTTTCATACCTTATTTTGTTCCAGCAATAAAAGTCAAGTATTGAGTACAGAGAAGGATTTGACAAAAATGAGCATGATTTAAGGCCAGTTGAATACCTGCTGTAACATTTCCTCTGTGGAGTTGAGTTTGTGCCGATGCTCCATCAAAGAACACTCTAAATCGCTGATCTTCACCCCCTGCGCTTCCACCTGGTCTGTCAGCACACTCACCTGTGTGTTTTTGTGAAGGTGGATGGAAAGATATTAGACATGAGGATGTGTTTTCTAAGCAAAGGCTGGAGAATAAAATGGTTTTAACATCGCTTAGATGCGAACTTTATCACACAAATACAGCCTGGGCCTAGCATTCTTCAGGATTCACATTTTCTCTTTTACTACAAAGTTTCTCACAGTGCACTATTTATTAATATCAGCTTTTCTCAGTTAATGACTGCTGCTCATTTTTGTTGACATTTCCACATCTGTGCCAGATCAAACTGTGTAAACATTTCCTTTTCAAAGAAATGAAGGTTTTTTTTGTGCTTGCCACACTTCAGTGACTCCAGCAATTTCAGCAGAAACCAGGTTAAATTTAAATCTGCAGAGAAACTATTAAGGCCACATAATAGCTACCGTAATCATATGCCAAAAAGCTGGCCCAACCAGCCAACTAGAACGGATTTTCCAAAGAAATGTTTCATGCGCGGGCTGAAGAAACAAACGGGGCATCTGACTTCTCTCACACACAGCTACAGCACACAAAGGTGCTAGCCTCAACCTGTCTAAGACACACTTGCCGAGCAGTCTTGAGTGCTAAACACACCTACACCTACACATACACTGACAAACAGATCACACAGAACAAGACATTCAAGTGTTGTAACAGCACCAAACCCACTTTGAAACTGTTACTTCACCCACAAGTTGAACAAAAACACAATTACGCAACATTTCCAACACAATACTGAGACCTACCTTTGTCCTTTCACCTTCCTTCTCTCACCTCTCTTCTCTAACACTGCTATCTGATACGAGCACTGATTAGATTTACTTCCTACTGAATGTGCGGTATCATGTGCCCATTTTCTTTTCTTTTTTTATGCAGAATCATACAGTGTGGAAGTGATTCAACTTTATTGTTAAATATGTTGCCAGTGCAACAACCTTTTCATAGGTCATATACATTTTATAAACAGAACCCAATGGAGATGTGTTCAAGATGCATGAAACAAGTGAAAAGCATCCAGAGAAATTTCTGTACCTGTAGAATTAGTGATTCTTTGTCTCCTTCCAGACGGGACAAACGCTCCTGGTAAGACTCACTGTTAGCGTTTGAATGGAGGTTTACCTTCAGAATACAGGGCAGCAGTTAGGCTCACTGGTTACACTGCTAAGTGAGAGTAGCAGCACAGTGGGTCAAATCTGTCTTCCAGCATACAACACAGCACACACACACACACACACACACACACACACACACACACACACACACACACACA
>NW_024582372.1:1583256-1672513 GCF_018398535.1 Haplochromis burtoni
CACACACACACACACACACACACACACACACACACACACACACACTTACTTTGTATTGTGTCTAATGTGTGTAATGTGTGCAAAGACTGTAATAGGTTTAAAAGTTCTTATCTAGCATTAACATTTGTGTAGAACATTTTTTACCAGCTGATTACTGGAGGGAAGTGTTGGCTGACGTCTGAGTTCTGTTTAGTCAGGGATAATTCAGAACCTTTAGTGTACAAGCGCGGTAAAGAGCAAACAAATGAACTCAAATTTCTCAAAGATCAAGCCTTTCAACAATACTCATAGGGACATTATATACTCCAGTTTAAAAAGTCTGTACAAATAAACTCAAGCAGTTTGTGATAATTTATTTTTTTTAAAAGTATAGTCTTTCAAATAGTCCACGCATCATATTTTTAGCAGTATAATATTCGAATGTATTTAAATGTATTTACAGACTTCTTTTTTCTTTACCTGCAAGGATAATATATCAAAATAACATGTTGCTTACAGTCTTCTTGCTTCCTGGCCTGATTAATTGTGTTAAGTTAAAACAATACAACCCTGACATTCAGGTCATTCTCCTAAAATATGTGTTGGGACAGGAACAAATTGTTAGGGTCCCTGGGTCGTCAACCCAGTGTTTTGTGTTTTTGGTTCTTTGATTTTGTTTATTTCATTCTATTCTAGCTTTGTCTTATGGGTTATAGGATTATTTTTAGTTTAGGTTCTCTGTGTGGGTATTGTTAGAGTTTTAGTATTCTGGTTTTCTCTCTGTGATCCATAGTTGCTGTCTCCCCTTCTGCTGTATCCCCGTGTCAAGTCTGCATCTCTGTGTTATTTTTCCTGTTTTACTTTGAAAGTCTGCGTCTCGTGTTAATGTATCAGGTTTTGCTTCCTTGGTCTCGTTAGCCCTGATTTGCCCCAGCTGTGTTTCCCTCCTGTTTCCCATTCCCTGATTGCTCCCTCTGTGTATTTAAGCCTTGTGTTTCTCTGAGTCAGTGTTGTGATCTACCCACATTTCATGCTGTTTGTTCTAGTCATCTGTCTGCCAGTTCAGGTTATTGTTATTTTCAGTTTAGTGTTTGTATTCTCAGTTTTGGCAGTTCTCTGTTTACCATCTAGCAATAAATCTGAGTTTGAGTTTGCTTTCTTCCTCCGAGTGTCTGCACATTGGATCCTCCTTGCCATCACTACTGCCTGCACACAGCCTCAACAGACACAAATAATGCCATGATAATGATATGAATGGTCTCCATGTTGTTTAGATCTATACACAGCGTTGAAACTTATCTCCAGGTGTTAAAAGTCCATATATGTTCTTTAAAAAATAGCATTACTGAAGCTATCTGAAGCTTCAAATCAGGATTATAGTTGATACATTCAGAAAAAAAGACTTTTTGAGGCTATCTTGGGAGTAACTGGAAGAATAATTTCTTTTAACAGTGTTCAAAAGTGAGCAGTCATTTCTAGTTTTTGAATCTTTGTGTTTTCATAGTTTTGATACAAATGTTATGTTATGTTGTTTTTTATGCAAAAACAATCTGAAAGTAACATTGCATTTTCACACAGTATTATGAACGTTAGTAATATCTATACAAACATTTTTAGATCACCAATTTTCCCCTTGCAGATTCTTAAAAAATACCAAACATATGATTAGCTTGTAGGATTGGCATGAAAAGGATTCCTATAAGAATTCAGTAAGAATTCACCAAATGGGGGCAGTGATAAGTAATGACTTTAATGGAAGCAAGATGGTATGTGCTATCCAAAGACTCTATAGGTTAAAGAGTCAGGAAATGATCTCACCCTGTTTGTCCATTTATTATTCTCAAATAGTTTAACATATGACACAGAAGTAAGCTCACTAGTCAACCTCAGTTTGCTTCACTGTTAAAGATTCTGTAAAAGTGTTTTTTAGCTTCTTAAAAACACTTTTTGCAACCAACTTTTTTTAAATGGAACATTGAAAAATTGGAAGATTTTCTAACAGTCACACTTAAACTAAATGGAAAACATTTTTCTAATCACATACCAGATAAAGACATTTGGTATTTTTAATGCTTCATAGTCATTGCCCCCTTTTCTGCTCCACAAGGGACCCGTGTGTTTAAGACGGCATGTGTTCTGCAGCACACCTCCTTAGTTCAAAAACTAAACACATCTTCCCTCAAATTATCTACCATGGCAACGGCAATTATACTGTAAAAGCAACAACACTGCAAGAAAATAAGCAAACAAGACCCTGCAATTTTGGTTCAGTATGAAAGTAAGAAGAGTGGACATGCAAGTGGAAAACATCTTACCTTTCTGAGCCAGGCAAAATGTTTGTAGAAATCAATATCATACTCCATTCTGCAGGCCCATTACACTGCAGGTCTGACTTTTAATGTTAAAAACTGAAAGAATTCAGCCCCTGGTAGAAACCAGAACACAAAATCCATAGCGTTTTGAAAGAATGGCTCTTTACTGTGCTGCACTCTCTATCTCCTACTTTTATAGAGCCTCCACATTGCAGTTGCAGAGTGTGCAGAGAGGATCTAAGTCCGTGTGGTTTGGAGTCTGGGCTGCCTGAGACTTTTAGAGCTGAGCTGAATAAGTCAAACTATGCCAGTTGGCTGTACTCCCTTTCTTTCTTCTTTTCCCTTTTTGTACTTCTTTTTAACTGCCCCTCTTTCTTTCTCCTGTTTCTCTAACACATGTACTCAAACTGCTACAGTGTTTACCACAACTCAGCATTTCTTCTGCATCTCATGTATGATCATTCATCTTTTTCTGCCCTGACTTCCTTTCTCTGGACTTCTCTCTGCTTGTCTCCAGTATTCTCTTGCACTGTCTTAAGTACCTTCTAGCCTAGCTAATTTTGTGGGGCTTCCTAAAGGGGAACAGGGGAGAGGAAACTTTTTGCCACACATGCTTGTCAGATGTGGTGGAGAGAAAGAAGTCAGTACAGGCAAAGCAGAAGGGGAGGGGGGCACTATAGGACACTGAAGGGGAACAAGAGCATAAAGTTTACAATATCGAACTTGAGCAGAAGCATAGTAAAAGAGGGCAAAAACTGTTGAAGGACAACTCAGACAACTACTGCAGAAAAAGAAATGAAGGAGATAAGGGAGAATTAAAAAAGAAAACAACAACCAAAAAACAGTGAGCAGCTGCTTGTGCTTCAACCAGTAGCTCTGGATCTCATTAACAGTGCCATTTGCTAAAGATCCTGCTTCCAGCTCACTACTTCTACACAGACAGGAAAAAGCCCTCCAGGTACTGATGGCCAGGATCAAAGACAGCCAAATCATGCAGCTAATAAAATCCATGTTCTTTGTAGCGCTAGTCCATGCCAAAATATTAGTATATTTATCAATTCAGTTCTCTTGTTGTACTAGAATTAGACATTAGCTTGAAAATATTTCATACTGAGCTATGGATTTGCATGCTAGGTGAGGTGTTATATAACTGTTATAGATGGGTGACAAACCTGGGAATGAGTACTCACCCCACCTCTTCCCAACCATTTTAATATAATATCTGCAGTATCATCAGATACTTGTTTCCTGAGAGCATCCTGTCCTTCCTCATTCCCCTGCCCCTCCAGCACTGCCCTGAGGGCCTCAGTCAGCTGAAGAGCCTTGAGGGCAGGATCCAAGGGTGGGGGAAGGGTCAACTGTTGACTGCATTCTGGAGACTGATAATCTTTGACATCTAACTGCATACGAGCACTGAACAGGCCTTCCCCCATTTTCCCTAGGGACACATGAAATCAATACTGTAACATTCACACACCTTAATTATTTAACCATCCTACTAACTTCTTGGGTATTTGTCTTAGTACACAACTGATTAAGTCAAAGTTTCTAGGAAGCGCAAGTAAGAATAGTTCCAGAAATGACCTCTTGAGGGCACTAATATGCTCTCATGCAGCTTGCTGAATGTAAATAGCATCATACTTTGACTGTGGCTTCTTAAGTCCACAAATTAGAGGTTCAGCATGTAGTAGCAGTTAGTGTAATCACCATGTCTAAACTGCAGAAAGTTGCTTTTCACATATAATATCTGAAGTTAAATTAAAGGGCAATAATACATCAGGACATATGGCGGACATGGCCAGATGTATACTTTGTAAATATTGGTTTCTGCTGACAGAGTGTGATTATTAGTTATTGCACGTGAAATGGTTTTTTGCTGAAGCATGATAATGATCAAGCCGCCACCTCTATTAATAGAGCCTTGTTTTTTGACCCTTTGCAACAGCACCACTATGGCTGTGACAAAGAGCAGCGACTCAAATGTATCACCTCTGCTAGAAAACACAGTTGGGAAGAAGCCAAAATGTAAGTCGTGGTGTTTGAATTTAGTATGCTGTGAGATTTTCAAACCGATGAGAAATATTAAAATTGCATAAGTATGAGAAAGAATTAGGAAGACAATTGCAAAAAGAGGCAAAGCTGTTATCTCATAAAAACTAGAACTGTTTTCACTTTCTCTAAACTTGTCTCTCATGCTCTACAAATGCTTTAAAACTCTTTTATCTTTATCTTTAACTTGTTTTTCTTCTTACTATGCAAAGATGTGAAGAACTCACACTCAAATCATGTGAATATATCTGGTTTTATGCAAGCCTGCAATTACAAACTGGGAAGTCTTTTGAATTTCAGATAACATGAGCAGGGACCTCTTACCAGCAATAATGTCATCCATTTGCTCCAGGGCAGCCTCCAACATATGGCTGGCATTCGATGCCATGGCAACACGCCGTCTTATAAAGAAGCAGGAGATCCTCACTCACTGGTATGACTGGAATGACTGAGGGTGAGAGATGATCAGCAGTATGGCAGAATGCTGCAGACTACTCCTCTTCCTTGTTGCACTTAAATCTTTTTACAGCAAACAGCTGAGTGACTTCCAAGTAAATAACCTCCTGAATGTGGCTTTTGGGTTTAAACTTTCCTCTCATTTTGTGACCAGAGCCTTACCCATTGTCAGTTCTGTTATCCAGAAAAAGGCAGAGCTCATATTTAGAATAGTTTGTTGCTCTGTTTTCAGTGTTTGTTTGTGTATATTTTTGCTCTACAAAAGATATCTGTGAATTATTTAAATCGTGCTATAAAAACTATAAAATCACCAATATTTGAATAAGTTCAAATTCAAACAGGTTTTTTTTTTTTTTTTAGCCACAGCTGAGCACATCAGCAATTTGGATCATAGTGACTAGTTTTGATTGACATTAATAACAGACGATATGATTCAGAATTACACACATGGCCCAATGAAGCCAGTGAATCTGGAAAAAGCAGCAGCTGAGTGAGCAATTGCACCATTTGGAGTTTCAGTTTTGGTTATATTTCATTTAACTATTTGATGTCAGAGAGTTTTGACAGTCCCATGGGATATCTGACATTTAGTATTATGATTTATTGCCGCTCTCATCTAGCAAACCAGCATCAACAGCACAAGCCTGTTAAAAATATGTGCTCATAACCACATATATTATGATGAAGTGGCAGGTTTTACTGGGGTAATGACCATCTCACACCCAAAGAAAACATGACTTTGTGCAGGAATGCTATTGCATGTGCATATGACCCAATTTCATATTTTAAAATAATGTTCCTTTGTTTCAGTTTTACTAAACTCTATGAATAACAATGTTAAAGTTAAGTGCGCTAAGTTATTTATGAGCCTCTTACAGCTGAATTACACTGATTACATATATTGCAGCGTTTATTTTATTATATTTTGTTTGATATTGCCACAAATCATGTTGTTCTTCCTTAGCTATTTTTTGTCTATGGAGGGTAACTACATCATTACCACCATAATTATATGTGATATAATCTAGCTTATTCAGATACTACGATTTACTCACTACCTGCCGTTCATATTTTATTTCTGTTCTTAAACTGTGCAATGTTATATACAAAATGGCCAACAGGGTGCATCACTAGGCAAGGAAAATATCTTTATATGGAGACATTCAGCACTTAAAAATGAAAAGAAAACGCTGAAATAACAAATCAAATTGAATTGGTTGAATTGAAGAGTTGTTGCACTGAATGTAACACAAATTGTCTCCTGTGGAACCAGCTCCCAGTCTGGGTTCAGGAGACAGACACTTTCTATACTTTTGAGAATATTTTCAAAGCTTACCCTGTGATGAAGCTTATTGTGATGTCTGGATTAGTTGACCCTGTTATGCTGCTATAGGCTTCTTGGGGAGTTTCTATAATGCACTGAGCATTTGTTTGCCACTCTTGTCTTTTCACTCTTGGTGCTTTTATATACCATAATTGCATGTCTTTGACTTTTGTGTCACTCCTGCAGTCTGTAGTCTGTTGTCCATGGTCTGTGTATGCTCGCTTCTTTTTCCACTCTCTCCCCAACAAAGCAGATGGCTACCCCTCCCTGAGCCTGGTTCTGCTGGAGTTCTTCTTTCCCACCATCTTTCCTCATGGGATCATTGGATCACTGGAGTTCTTTCTTAAATATTGTTGGAGGTTTACTTTAAAATATAAAACAGATAGCTATTGTTGTGAACTGGTGCTGTATAAATAAAATTAAACTGATTGCAAGTATTCTGAAATTTGTGTATTTTATCATTTGCGATACAAAAATGCCCTATTCAGCTCACAGACAAACCTCTATTCGTCTTACCACCTAATTAATCTCTTCATCTATCTTGAGAAAACACATGCCCACTAAACAGTTGTTTTATCTCTTTTACTCACATTGTAGGACTACATAGTTTCTAAGTTCCCAGACCTCAGGTAGATATTAGATGCTTGGAGATTTGAAAAACTTGCCTTAGGTTGCAAAACCTAACAAACCATGTTAATGCCCCTGGTCAAAAACACCATCCAAGTCCACAAAGAAATACAGAAATAAGGAACAAATTGAAATTTAAGTTATTTTATTTTTTCACACAGATCTTAATGATTTCTACAATCACACTGTTATTTCTTATGAATCTGTTATGAAGGCAAAGACCTAAAAGTAATTTGTTTCATGATTTTGAATGGGCATCAAGACCTTGCCAAATAATAGAAAGCTTTCTTTTGGAGGACAAAGTAATCACTTGCTGAGCTTTGAAGTATTATCATGTAATTTCACAGCAAATTAAATTTCTCATTTCTAAACCTTCTAGTTTTCTGCATCTTAACTTTTTTGTAGGGTATGCAAACAGAATGTAAAGCTATAGCTAAGGTATGAAATTGTGTCCATTTTCTACAATGCATTTCTACAAATGATAGATCATTTTGTATTTTCTGTGTAGATTTAAAAACAATTAATTTCAGATTTCATTGATGATAAACGATTATTGGTTTCTATGTGCCTTAACAGGTCAGTTGTATAAGAAACCCTGGAATATACCGATTGTTTATTCCCAGCTTTGGTAACAAGAACACCGGAATGGGTTTTCAATAATTGCTTCACAGAAATTTGACTTGAGTCCAAATTTTATGCTTAATTTGCCAGTTATTAGACAATAACAAAGAGATGCAGAGGAGCTGCAGCACTGAATTTGTGCTGTGGACTCACTTAACCAAGTGAAAAACACCAGTCAAGTTTCAGTTTCTCTTTCACAGCACAGAGAATTGATTGCCTTAAAGATCAACTACAAAGCCGTAGTCAGCTTGTGGGGTTTCATTGAGCAGGTCTTAACCCAGGAGATGAGCACAATTATTACACTGAGGAAGATGGGAAATTCACAGAATAAAAGCTTGTACTAGAGCTTTGTTTATACGTATCCATCCCAGTCTTAAAACACAAACAGAACACAAAACTAAAAATGTTTCCTGAGGGCGAGATCATGACATTTTCTCTCAGTAACCCAAACTTCTATCTTTCAGGTTTATTGTTTTATCATCTCTCTGTTCAGTTGTTCCATATTTCTCCCTTTATGTTAATTACTTACCAGCAATGCAGTTGTGATCAAAAAGGATTAAGGAGCAGAAACTATGATAACTTACTAGATGTAGGTTGCATATATGGCTGTGCTATTTTATAATGTTTTACCCCACTTTTGTTATCAATCCCAATATTTCTGCAGTATTTTGTCTGTCTTATTTTTTCTCAGTGATTTAAAAATACAAATTATGTACATGTGATTTCAAATTAAAATGAAGTTTTAATCCTACAATCAATCCTGGACTCCAAGCATCCCGAATCAGGACAGACTGAGAAACCTACTGCTCCAAATCAGCTGTGGTGTGACTCTGAGGAAGAGGTTTCCAAACCTGGTGACAAATCTGTGCAAATTCAGCAGTGTGTAAGAAAGAGGGGAGGAAAGATGAGTCAGGAAGCACCAGATAAGAAATGTCAAGGAGAACAGCTGGAGAATAGATGGACTGTTCTGTCTTCTTAAGGGACTGGTAGGTTTAAAAGTTTCAAAAAACTAGTTATCTATCCATAATCCATTTTTTAGTTATTTTTAAAGTAATGTCATGAAACTGATATTTTATCAGTTGCAGTGGTAGAATAAGCACTCGGGTCCTATTTAAAAGCTTCAAGTATAAAGGGCACTGAAAAGTTGTACATTTAAACTGGTGGAAAAGTGTGTAAATGTCATTAACAACATGCACTTGAAAAAAAAGTTGTCAAAAAAAGTTATCATTCTGATCTTGTTAGTTGTTAAGTTTTTCTTGTCTTCCTATATTCACCATGCTTAGTCTGTGTTTCTGTGATGTCTCCTGCATTTAGTTAGTTTTGTCTTTGTGTTTACTTTGGCCTACCAAGCTCATGTATCGTAGCCTCTGTCTCAGTGCTAGTTTCCTGTCTTATTTTCATAGTCTCTTGTTCTGTGTGTGTTGTGTGTGCCTAAGTGTTTATCTTGTGTATTACCTGCTTAGATTACTTTTGAACCCTGCTTTTTTTCAGTCAACTGAATTTGTGGCCTTATATAATATAGGTTTGTTCAAGTCTATTAAATCCTGTCCTGGAGTCTGAATTTTGGGTCCAGATTTTCCACAACTATGACAATACACTTAAAATTTCTTAAAATGTGACAAAAGGCTGGTAATTTAAAGTTTTGTAAATTATATAATTTGACTTCAAATCTCTTTTTTCCTATCGTATGTTATTTCCTATGTATAAAAAAATCATAACCTTTTCATATATTTTAAAGTAAAATTTCTAAAAAAAACTCCAACAATAGAAACTAAAAAATGTGTAATAACTTTGTTGCCTTTTATAAAACATGGGTTTTTATTTATGCCTTATCTTTGCCTCAAAGCTTTAGATCCCTTACCCATACTGTCAGTGATGTGAAACATCCGCTTGCCTCCTCTAAACTATTACCATATGCACAGCATTGTTATTCAACTATGTTCACAAAACAAGTTCAAATGACCTTTTATTCCACAAGCCATCAAATTTCTGAACGTGAGTGACACATACGTTGCCAAATTGGTGAAAATCCTCCCTAAGATCCAAGGAGAGTGAAAATCTCTGCACATTGTGTGCCTGTCTTTTTATGTTGATGTGCTTGTTTTTATGTGGTTGTATGAATGTCAGGTGACTTCTCTTGCAAGCCAAATTCCCTACTGGGGACAAATAAATGTATCTGTCTTTCTGTACTCAAAAATACAGTGTATCCATATTCTGAATGCATTTCTATCTTCACCTTGAGATCTTATGGTAACACAGGTTTTTATTAAAGGGTTAATGTGTTTCCTTTGTCCTCAAACAAAATACACAGTTTAAATGTTTGAATTTACTTTTGTTCTTGTAAATTCACATAAAATCAGGAGTTTCTCAAGATTTTGATGTCTGAGTACCAGTTTAGGGAGCCAGAATACGATTCAGGGTCACACAAGAAAAGTGCACACACTCAAGGCTTCCATTTCGCTCTTAATAAATTCTGTTCAGAAAGTGTCTGTATGTGTTGTCATTTTTGTGTTTAGAGTGTTTTAATCACTTGAGAGATCAGCTGTTACTTTTCTGTGGCTGTATTTGTTTTAGTGTTAAAAATTTTTAGTCATTTGTGATTGCTTCATTCTGTATCACCGATTCTCTACCATAGCATGACATGAACTGTGGATGAATGAGCTGCACAGTACTACATTCTTTCCCTTTCATGCTCAGAGACTGCATAAAATGTTATCAAAGGCTGCCACTGGACACAAGCGGTACTGAGCTAAGCTGCCTAGCTATAGAATAAAGATGGGAAAAAAGGCTGTGATTGTATGTAACAATCTTTTGAATATTTGTGGATTAGAATATGAAGGCTTTGAAGAGTCGAACTGCAGTAATTTAAATGTATATTTAAATAAGCCAAAAATCAGCTGAAGTTTATTTTTGAATTTTGTTTTTAATTTGCTGTCCTCGCATCTTGAAAAAGAAACAATAACAATATACGTCTAATATGACAGCTTCAGTTGACCAGGTGCAGCCAGAACCTTTGGATTAACATTTATGAAAAATATCTTGTTGAAATATTTTGAATCTGCCCTGTTGATATGGTTATTGACAGTTTACCATGCCACACGCAAGTCTTTGATGGCCTGTCTTGGTCTGTGATGTATGACTGTCTATTTTTGTTTTTGAGATACTGTTCTCAGGGGCGCTACAAACCATCCATTTAATCCGGATGGGAAACATTATTATTATTAATACTCGATGCACAATTTTCCATGAATACAGTTTTGCATGTTTTGTAGTATTTTATTACTGCTTCTCCTAAGGGAATAGTTTGAGAAACTCTTTTTCAAAAAACCACTCATGATTGTCAGCTAATAGTAAATACACAAAAACACTGTCATCTTCACCTCCTTCAGGTGACACACAATTTCAAAGATGGCCTTAAAGAGGAATTTCATTAAAGGAGAAAAAAGAAAAACATGCTCACTCTCTCACTCTCACATCTACCTACCAACCTACTTACCAAAAATCCCCCCCCCCCCTCCCCCCTTTTTTTTTTTCTTTCTCATGTGGCTGTAATATTTTGATAAAATATTAATGTCCTTTCCTTCTGGCTGTTTTGAAATTAAAAATGCTTTGAGGATTATGCCTACCACTTTGATTTCTCTATTAAAACTGTGTTTTGCTCTATACAGCCTGAAGAATATATTCAGTGCATGTAATAATAAGGATACATAATAATAAAAGACAATAAAAGATTGTTTATTTGCTCTTAGAAATATTTCTTGTAATTTCTGTTGACTGGCAGAGCTAACCTTTTACCAGTGCGTGAAGTAAAGAAAATAACTGAAGCACTTTGGATACAGTGCCAGTTATAAGCTATTTAAGCAAATGAAATGAGAAAGGAGCTTAAGGGGACTGTCTGGAAACTGGTAATTATGTTTCCTTTGATTTTCAAGTTCCAGCTCACCGAGTGAGTCAGGCAACTTCCTGGATGCAGTTTACTGTTGTTTACTTCTCACCGATAAGTTATGGTACTAAATTGTGACAACACATCCGGTGAATATTGTAAAATTAAATCAGCTTTTCACTACAAAGGGAACAACATCAGATGTGCTTTGTGAAAAAAATATTTTCAGTAGATTTCAGTAGATTCATAGTAGCTAGAAATCTGGCAAAGATTAACTACAAAACATGTCATTATTTATTTAATAAGAAATAAGACAAAATGCAGAAGCAGTGTGTGAAAAACTAAATACATGCTTTGTGCTTCCATAGGAATTAAGAAAAAAGTAGAAGTCAGGTGCACCTCTATATAGTTTTGACAGCTTTCTAGTCATCATCATGGGTGAAATCAGTAGTGATCTTAAGAGCTACATCACTCCATTAGCATGGTAGCTTTATATGAGAGGTAAGTGTGTTAGCCTAGCTACTAATAGATAAACACTGTAAAATTCTAGTTTTTTGTATATGTTTATGTACATGTATATGTATACCCCCCCTCGAATGTCTCCCTAATTCTGAGGTCTCAAGGTTGGCTAGTATGGCCACCATATCTTTGGAACCTTGTGTCATTAACTTGACCATGAACTCCTATGTATACGATAGCATTATACAGCAAATGTCAGGTCATCACTCTGAAAACCAAAACATGGCCAACATTAAAGCATTAATTAAGCCGAACATAAAAAATCTGAAAATATAGAAAATGATTACTTACTACAAGTTATTGCTGTTAAATGTGGTTCCATATGCTTCTAATTCATGGAGTGAACTATGTTTTTTATGTGCTGCATCTTCATTTTGGCTTCATTTTTTTTTATAGATGATGAATGATAATAAACAATCTAATTGATTTTTGGTTGCCTTTATCTACTATTAAGACCCGATGAGGACTAGATAATTTTTTTATTATGTCCTGACATGTAAAACCTTAGAAATAAAATAATATGCAAAACTTTAATGTGTTTGCATTAGCTTTTTGTCTTATATTTAGTGCTCTAAAACACTAATCTTAAACAGTAATAAAAAAGATATTCTACAGGTAATATATTTTACTGTATACTGTTTAACACAGTTTTGCTCTTTACTTACTTACTTACTTTATCTTGAAGAGCTAGTGTTGTGTACTATAGTTGCTAAAGTGATAGAAATCTAGCATATTATGAAATTCTAATCCACATTCAAATTAACTGAATTGAAACTGATGAATATTTTTCTATGGAATAATTTTTATTCGTAACATTTAACATACTTTTACTTACAGGTATTTTGCCTAAAAATGAACTGTCACTGCACATCAACTGACAGAACAATACATCCTATTCAAAAAATAGAAACAAAAACCAACAAACAAGTAGAAGATATCCCATCAAAACATGACCTCATGCACCAATTCACAACCAAAAAAAAGGGAACAGTATGGCAGTTCAACTGGTTGTAAGTACATTGTGCAATTACAGAGACTCATCTCATTAAAACAAGTAACAAGACTATTAAAAAAAGAGCAATGAGTTTATAAACTCAGGAACAGCTCAGACTTAAAATATCTGCCTGTGCTGGTTCTTTTTCTTATGGAACATCATAGAAAAAAAACATCCATCTTTGCAGTCATTCAACATGCAACTGATCCAAAAGAGCAGAGCTCAAGACAGTTTGTGTCTTTCTTTTCCATAGGTATTAATGCATGTGTTTATTTTTTTATGCTAGGACCATATATGAGCAAAATTCTGTATCACATCTGCCCAAAGGTACATATAGCACAGCCTTCGGCTTATTTGAATTGTTGCTCATGGCTACGGAGAAGGAGGTGTCTTCAGAGAATTACAGGATCCTCCCTGGCTACTACCTGTGGTCCCCTGGTACTGCAAGAGAATAAAGCAGAAAGATTGCAATGATAGTTAGTGTAAAAGAAACAAACAAACAAAAAAAACCTCCATCTCTATTAGTCATATAAACAGATGTACGATGATATCAAATAAATCTAGAGCCAATCCTACCTTTTTATCTTGGAACAAATGTACTCACCACCTACAGAGCGATGAATTGGGCAGTGAAACAAACACTGTATGTCTGCCATTTCATTTTTTTGATTTTTGGGAGGTCAGTTTATTTATGCATTCACTAAATTTTATTAGCATAGACGTTTTTTCTATGGCACCTTTTTCTTGCCAAGTCCAAGTGAAAGGATAAAAGCTTTTATAGATAAAGTGGTTCATTTGGCATAGAAACACATGAACAGACCTGCATTTGAAACCTCACAGCATAAAAGTACAGTACTGTTTTGTGAGTAGCATGAGAATAAACTGACTCAAAATTGGGCAGGATAACTATGGTTTCTTTAGCATTCAGTGAATTTGGCAAAGATACTCATTAGGTTGACCATCATTGTAAATGAACAAACTGAAGACCGATCATTAACTAAGAGCAATAAATGTTACATCGAAAGCAAAAAATAGAATTTTTGCCAGACACCATATTTCAGAAATCTGCTTATTGGCACTTGGGGAGTTTCATCCCTTGGGAAAACCAATCTTACTCCCCTTGCTGTTACCAACTAAGGGGATGCTGCAAATCAGACATTTAAATGCTGTTTATTAACTTTTTATAACCCTTTGATCTCAGCTACAATGTCTATCTCCTGTGGAGAGGGCACAGAGTATCATTTGCATGGAGGTTGGCCAAAGATTCTCAGTTCAGGTATGTATTTGTAACCTGTAAAACACAGTTTTGTCAAAGCAGTATTACTATCTGAGAAAATATTGTCAGATAACCTCAACAACTACATCATATTCAGTTTATGAAAGGTAAACAGGTCTTACCACTGGGCTACTCAAGAAATAATGTGTATCCATAGAGAGAAGGTTCAGTGTGCAGAAAGTGATGGGTACATGAATACTTACCTTTGCTGCAGAAGAGGCAAAAGTGAAACGAAGAAGGAAAAATATAAAGCCTGGAGATATTTTTGTCAAAATTGAACCTACTGCCCCACAATGGCTCCTGCACATTTTCAAGAGGCTTGGAGACTTTCCAAGTAAAGGACTTGTATGTTGAGTGCATCCACAGATGATGACTAATGTCACTGAAAAGCCTGTGACTAAACTTAGGCTGCTATTGGAACTTGAAAATTCATAGGTCATCCCAATAATTCTGTAGATGTAGAGGAATACCTAAAATGTATAGTAAATTCTAGTCACTATTACACTGTGTAAATACTCTTAACTTCCATGGGTTAAAATGGTCACGTCTGTTAATTATTATGACTTGAACAAGGGTTCAGTAGGTGTTTTGATATTGCTGGATAAAGGAGCACTGAACTTGCAGTGTGAATGTATGTATGAACGTAGAGAACTATCTTGGTTTGTGAAGCTCTATGGATAAGTTCACATATAAGAAACTGAACACCCTTACCATTCACTCAATAGAAGTAGCTTAGACATTTCAAACTCACAATAGTTTCACTCCACACTAGAATAAAGTACGGCAATTAGTGCATGAGTTTTATCTGTGGCTTTAACCTGAAGGATATCTATTTTGCCATTCACAAAACATGCTGTATTGTGTCAGTGCTTTGTCCACTATGTCTACCTTCCCTCTTCAACAGCTAAAAAAAAGATTTGGGATAAATATTAGGAATATCATAATCTCAGAGACAATGGTATAAGGCCAAGTCATACTGGTAAATTACAAAGATGACTACAAGTTCTAAACTAGCTTGTATTTGTAGAAAAATAAACGATTTTACAGAAGGCGCTACATTGCTATGGAAACTTTGGCAGCCAATTTGATCTCTGGTGGAACAGGTTATATTTTAGCCATCACACACAGATATGCAATTTCACATAAAATAGCATCACCATCTGTGGACTTTTTGGAGAGAGCCCCTTTCTTTTTCACTGAAAATGATTAAATCAGATGTATAATGTTTTTGAGCTTTCTAGGCTTCTTGTCAATTCTGGCAATAAAGTGATTTCCATGAAATGGCAGACATCCTCTCTTTTTTTTGCTTTGTTATAGCTTACAACCATATTCCCTTTACCACTGACCAAAAATCTTTTCCCAGCCGCATTGTAACAACACACTTCAGTATCAGTGAATAGTAATGAGCTCAGTGTGCCTTAATAACTGGACAGTGATAAGCTTCCTACCCACTTGCACTTTCTTTTTCTTTCATCTGTCAACTCTAACCTCAATTAATGATAAATGTTTTTTTTATCATTATGTTTATGTTATAAATATTTTATACTGCTTAAACTTCAGGAAGATGGCCCAACCGACCCGAATACCTCAAGCACCAGAAACCCAAGAAAGAGGAGGAAGAGGAGGAAGCATCAATGAAGGACAGGCCCCTGAATGGTATGTACCACTGGCACATAGATGAAGTGGCTGACATCCAGAAATCCTACCAATGGCTAGACAAAGCTGCACTGAAAGACAGCACAAAGGCAGTAATCATGGCAGCACAGGAACAGTCTTTAAGCACAAGATCCATAGAGGCTGGGGTCTACCACACCAGGCAAGACCCCAGGTGCAGGCTGTGTAAAGATGCCCTTCAAACTATCCAGCACATAACAGCAGGGTGCAAGATGGAGAAGTATCAAGGGCTCAGAGAAGAGGGTGAAGGTAACAGTGGTCCCAGTGGTAATCGGAACACTAGGTGCAGTGAGTCCCAAGTAGGATCTCTGTCCAGAAGAGGGCAGTCCTAGGAACAGCTAAGATACTGCGCAGGACCCTCAAGCTCCCAGGCCTCTGGTACAGGACCCGAGCGTGAAGCATAGACCCCCCTCAGGGGAGAGAGGGGAATTTTATCTATCTATCTATCTATCTATCTATCTATCTATCTATCTATCTATCTATCTATCTATCCATCCATCCATCCATCCATCCATCCATCCATCCATCCATACATACATACATACATACATTAGGGGTGAAACAATACATGTATCGATATTGAACCGTTCGATGCAGTGCTTTCGGTAGGCATATGTATCGAACAATACAAAATTTTTTATCTATTTTATCAACTTTTCTTCTGACGATGCTGTCTGTGTTGAGCGCTCAGTGGATCTGCGTTCGACTTCTCCGCCTAGACTGCACTGTCGAGCACAGATCCACTGAGTGCAGCGCAAGCTAGCAAGGCAGAAGCTAAGCTCATTGCAACATGGCAACTGCCTCAACGCTACCCGAAATTGAACCTCCCCCACCCTCATTCAGATGTGGCGTTTGGAACTATCTTGGTCTTCATGTGAAGTATGACCCTGATGGTAAGTGCGTCATGGACAAAAGTAAAACAGTATGTCAGATGTGCCACACAATGTTCAATTGGTGGGAACTAGTGTGTTAGCGCAGTTAGCTCGTTAACATGTTGACGCCACCCAGCCCCATGTACGGGGCAATCCGCGGTAACTTGTTAAAGGAGATTTGCCGTGTTATGGCGTTAATGTCATTTTAACGAGATTAAGGCTGACAGCACTAGTGGGAACACAACGAATATGACTGCATGTTTACGCCGACATTATCCTAGTGCAAAGACAAGTGGAAGCAGACAAAAACAACAAGCACGCATGCTACAAACTTTACCCGAGTCATTTAGACAGCCGTTAGCACATGATTCTCCTTATGGGCACCTGATATGTTTAATATGCTGCTGAGAATACAGCCCAGAAGAAGCGTATAGTATAGCTTTTATTTTGGAAAGAGACATTTCTCTGTAAAAAACTCTCTTTTCCAAAGATGAGTGATTCCTCGATCAGATAGATTTATTTATTTTTATTATTTTGTTGTTTCAGCAACATTAAATTTAAAAACTGTACTTTTGAGTTAAAATATATATTTATAATTTTAATAAATGACAAATTAAAAAGGCATGAACATTTTTTTTATCAAAAAAATATCGAACCGTGACACCAAAGTATCAAACCAAACTGAACCGTAAATTTTGTGTATCGTTGCACCCCTAATATATGTGTGTGTGTGTGTGTCAACACATGCCATCTCACCTCAACGAGAGGATGCCAGTGGGCGACAGGTTTTCGGGGATATGTAAGCATTTCACTCCAGTGATCTCGACCGAGGCTGTCAGCATCATTGCCAACTCGACACACACCAATGACCTCATTATGGCCTACTCTGTAGACCCAGGAGGATAAGGGAGAAAGAAAAAATATTAAAAGTCCTCCCATGCTTTCCAAAAATAATAATGTCTTACATATTGTGTGTGAAAAGCAAACCACCCAAGACAATATGTTACAGAGACAAAGAGTTTGAGGAAATATTTGCAAATGTTCTTGGAATATATTTTATCCGCTTTTGCCATGCAGCAAGTATAAATTAAACATTGACCCATGCAAAAGATGTAGAAACTACTCTATAGAAACTCTCGAACCGGTCATAATCCATCACAGCAATCAAAAGGCTGATCTGCTCTATGTTTTCTGGAGGGACATCAAACACAATGGCCTCATTATAGACTGGATTCAGAGTGTTCCTCTTTGTTGATGTCTTCCTCTTCTTCAATCTGCGACCGTCACACATCAGTGAAACTTTCACATATGGATCTATAAAAAAATGACACAAACAAGAAAAATTAACTTGATTTACATTTGGGACACCAGTGGGGTGCTGCATTTACAGTCAGTATCAGATTTTAATTACCAGATGCACCAGTGATATCCATGGCCTTGAGGTTGCGAGCCTTTATCATGGTAATGGTCAGTCTGCCCGCAGTAGGCAAGTAACAAAGTGAAAACATCAGATCCCCAAGGTCCACATTATCCTAAAAGACACAAAAATATTTACTCTAAAATGAGTTTGATTGTGTATTATTCTGGTCATTTATTTACAGTGTACAACTTTTCTACAAATACTATTTTCTGTCATATTGCTCCAATTAAAGCCTCCCATATTTCACCCGGCACAGAGGCTTCAGTTCAGCTGCTGCTCACTTATCGCTAGTGCTTAAAATAACTCCACAAAAGAAGTGTGAACCAGGAAAGCACACAAATATGTGTGGTAAAGACACCTACAGTAGAATCTCTTGCTGATCTGCTGCTATGTTGGTGAGATTGTGCTGGTATTTCAAAGCACGTGTCATCAACTCATCATCATCTGATCATTTACAAAGGTAAGCTCAGTAAATTCAACTGAAGTGCAAAAACAACAACACTGAAAACTTAGGATCAACTGACTTTGCTGCTCCAGTAATTGTGATAATGACATCATATTACTCAACTGCACTGAGAAATCTAAGACTGAGATTTGCCCCATATTGTTATGAAACTCTCATACTAAAAGTAACAAAGACCAAGTAGGAATGTTTTTTGCAGCAGCAGGGCAATGAAAAAAACAACTCAAAACAACTCTTATGTATGCTAAGATGCCTTTTAAATTAAGATATTCAAAATAACTAATTTGGTATCCAAAGTATAATGTATGTTAAGTGCTAGTTTTAGAAGTATCTGTGAAAAGGGAGATGCAGAAATCTATCAAGAGGGACATCCATACAATTGGCAACAATTTCTATAGCATGTCTTAGGAATGTCACACACACTTGGACACTATTGAGTTATTATTATTATTATTTTTGGTTAAGCTAGAGAAACTGATTTGGCATTTTGTGAGTGTGTATTTCTGTGTTGTTTTTTGTTTTTTTCTGAGAGAGAGAGATCACCCATGAATTGCACTTGTATATTTTGCTGCAATCATGATCAAGTACTCATCAAGGCTTTTAAATGTGAAGGATGAATTAACTCAAAAAACCCTCCAGAAAATGCATCCCACATCCCAGAACTATCTGTTTTACATGCTTCATGGTCTAATAATTGTGATACAGGTGGGAAACAGATTAGCACTGTGTTTTACGTGCTCCGCAAAACCTCTTAGGCATCAAATAGCATGTAACATCTGCAGGTTGAATGTCATGCTCAGCGTTTCTGATAATCAGGCTGGTATGCCACAAGTATATTCTGTATTTAAAAGCTCAAACCATCAAATGTATTATACAGCTTTTGTTCATACTGAGACTGTCATTCTTAAATCCAGTAAAAATAACACATGTTCTTCATTAATCTACAATCTGCTTCTATTGCAGAGCTAAACAAGCTAAAATCTGGCAATGACACATCAATATGGCCTGTCCCACTGGAAATCAAGACTTAATGATAATTCTTTATTTTCCATCAAATAAGCTCTGTGCACTGGTTACAGAATATCATGTCTATGTACTGGTGTCCAAAGATAATTAGCTCGTTTATGAGGATATATGTGTGGGGCATCTGTGTCAATCTCTGAGAACAAGCATTTGTACAAGTGTAAGAGTCTGTGTGTACTCTGTGGGTTTTTTTTTTTCTGTTTGTGTGCATTAGCTGAGTGCTGTGAAACTGACAAAAACTGAACAGTGTGAAAATGTGAGAATTCCAGATTCTGTTAATCACTGGTTCCCATCAACCAGACGTCACACACCATTCTGTTCCAACCAGGCAACATTGATTAGCAATCAGTTAAACAGGGCAAAGGTGCACTGATCCAGTAAACATCCATATGTTGATGGATCAAAACAATCCCAATACTTTTTGTGAGCATTTTCCCCCGAAGGCTCTATCTGGCATGCTCGTGTATCGTCATGCTGTTTTCTCGGCATCTCCTCCCCCCTCTTCATTTCTCACTTTTATGTTTTCCAGTATCTTCTGCCTCAAAAGCTGTTATTTTACTGTCTGTGAATATCTCAGCCATTCTGAGCACTCTATAGAACCCATTAGCACTACATTCAGAATGCGTATAATATGCATTCACATCTAATTACTTTTTCTGAGTAAGCTACTTCTTTTTTTGTTTTACTTTAAACAATTTGTTTGCGTACTAAAAGTTGGGCACAGCTGATGACTTCGTCACAGCTGGGTTGAAACAGGTGTGTCCGTGTCTGTTTATGCATTTGTGCGTGTGATGAAGAAAGACCGAGACATGTTGAGGGAAAAAAAGGCAGGCAGAGATAGATAAAGAGAGAGAGACAGAGTAAAGACAGAAAGAAGAGACAGATTCTGTCAGTATTTTTAGAGGCCATGAGTAGGAAGCCGTTAATGGTCTTTGGCACACTGTATGTGAGACTTTATGCACTAAAACCTTAGCTGCTATCAGTAGCCTGCAAATTAGACAGGCGTGGACTATGCCACAAATTTGAGCTCTGCGTTGTCATAATTTAAACTGACACAGCAATAAAAAGCACAAAATAACACCACATATCTAAATTTCGATGAGGTGAAACAGACGAGATCAAAAAGGCAAAAGAAAACTGACTATTGTGCCTTTACCATAGACAATAAAATGCATGGATAAATGTGGCAGCTTTGATGAGAAGAATATAAAAGCATGCTAGCCATACAGAATGGGTGTGTAAATGGGTGGATGACTGGATATGTAAAGCGCTTTGGGGTCCTTAGGGACTAGTAAAGCGCTATATAAATACAGGCCATTTACCATTTACCATACAGAAAAGTGAACATTATAAAATACATTTAATCACTTTTTTTGAAATAATACCATGGATTATAAGTATATATGCAGTAATACTCACTTAATTACATATTGCTGTTGTGAATAATAAACAATAAATATGTGTGATAATGCAATTTTAAGTTGCATGTAATGAAGTTCTAACAAAGAATGAGCATTAAAAACAAACAAATAAAAACAACCACAACAAGTGCATGGTGTTAGATTTAATATTTAATTGATTCTCTCCCATCTGTATTACTGTTCTTAATCTGAATGAAAGTATAATTGTGAAATGAAAATCTAAATTCAGTGATGGAGCTCCTTATACTAGAGATGAAAGCATAACAATTTGTTTTCCATTACTAATGGCCAGTGCATCAGGCACACAAACTCTGCTAACTAATGTGCTCTCCTTATTAAAAATGATATGGCTGCAGTGCAGACATTTGCAAAAGATGTAGCGATGTAGCAGACAAGCCTGGACGCCAACAGAGGCAGATGATGATTCGCTTATTAGATAAACAAGAGACAGACATATGCACAACATAGACATACAGCTGCTCAGTCAAATACTCCCATGCTTTTTTTTGTCTGCTGTTGAACTGGCTTCATGTTTTGCTCAAAAGTCAATTCTTAAGATGAGAAGAATTGACTGAGATGAGATGAGTCTGTAAAACAGTTCATTCTTAAAGGTCGGCAGTGGTCAAAATATTGTTTTAACGAAAAGCGCAGTACATTCGGTTATAGCAACACTGTGCTTTCTGAAAGATTTCAGAAAGCTGCAGCACTGCTAAAGTAAGCCCAGTTGCAAAGACACTCCACATCTTATTAAAATCTTTTTGCTGAGAAGGTTAACTATGTTCCACAGTAAACATTTATTACAGTTTCCAGACTGACTCACCACGGCTGTTCCTGTTGGACTGTCTTATTGCTTATTAAGCAATGTTGCAATGTTTTAACTAAGATTTATGCCCTTACACAAGTAAAATCATAACTAACATAGTGACTGGGAATTGATCTCATCTAAATTCAACCAATAGTTTTCCTTTACACAGCTGTGCTTTATTGATCTTGTTTTATTGAGTTCTGTTGCCTAAACTGTTTCCTGCAATCAACTGCAAACAGAATATAGGGATCAGTTGCATGTTACAGCTGTTCAAGCTCAATAAATGAAATGCCTGTAAATAAAACAGGCCAACATATAAATACCAGTGCTGTATTGTAGTGTCTGAGATCTTTCACCTCTAAAGGAGATGAGCAGGAACAGTGAAAAACATGATAAAGATCTTAAATAGCTAATAATGTAAGAAAGAAAGAAAGAAAAATGGTGCGTATGTCTTGTTCCCAAACCAGTTTTCTCAGTTTTTTTTTTAAATATTTTTTTCTCCTGTTCTCCGTTTCTTTCTCTCTCACACACATTTGGTCTTATAAGGACGTACATACACTGACAGACACTCTCTGTGCAACTGTATGCTCACTTTATAGGTCTAACAGAAACTGGTCCTAACAAAATGAGATTTACTAGCACGCAGTCAGTAAGGTAACATGGCAAGAGGCCTGTAATCCTGTTGACCTTAAAAAGTCTCAAAGGATTTAATTTACTCATGGTAAACAGGTCGTTCCAGCAGAGCAAACTGAATTTAGATAGGTGGGAGCAGATGCAGTAAAAGTAATTGCTAATAAAATGCCTCAGTCCTTCACTTGTGTCATCTATTTGTAATATGTGCAGCATCAAGGACTGTTAAAGAAAAAGGAAGGTATAGTATTAAACACTATTCTAAATGCATATTTTTTAAATTAGTATTCCTTCCAAAAACCATATTTAATGAAAAATCTATTGCTAATCATTCTCCGGGCATGTAAAGGCAATTTTAAAAAGCATATAATATCAATACAGATGCCACAGATGTCTTGTGTAGTAAAATTTTGCGCTCGGGGTCACTACATCTGTTATTAAACAGATGCTTTTTTAAAGTCTTTTCATCTCGACAGCAGAGAGAGACAGCAAAGTAAAAGAAAACATCAGCTTTCAAACACAGGCCTGATCACCTTAACTAATTTTTGTCCTGTTTTTTCAGACCTGACAAGTGATAAAAGGAAAAAAATTCAGTACTTTGTACTGCCAGTGGGAGACAGAGGGACAAATTTCGAACTCTCCACACAGGTGTCACACACAGCCTTTGTGGGGGAAAAGTTAAATATAACCTGGCAGCTCTAAGTAAATATGACATAGTTTTGAGTGAACGTTCAAACTCACCGAGGAGACATACTGGATGTCTCGACAGAGTTTTGTCTCCCTGGGGAAATCTGCCAGATCCAGGAAGTTGTCCACCACCACTTGACCAATAATGTCATGCCGTGAAAAGCGGTCGAAGTCATAGACACTGAAGTGTAGCTTTCGTGTAGGAAGCTCAGAGTATGCCACAGGAAACAGGAAGACCTCATCAAACACAGGGTTGAGTGTCTTGCGGTGCACCTTTGTCTGGTGCTTGGTCTTTCGATCAGGCAACAGGTAGATCTTAACATAAGGGTCAGAGGTACCGGAGAAGTCCTTGGCCGGGAGGTCCTCTGCTTTGTGGATCTTAACTATTAACTGTTCTAGATCACAGTCATATTTGAGGATAAAATGGAGGCGCCCACAACCTCCGTCTCTTCGACTTCCTTCGTCCCCCTCAAGGGAGCGCTGTTTGTAGAGCTCGGGTTTGAGGCGGCCCAGGCCCAGGCCCATTCCGGTGAGGGAGTCCTGCCTTTGGAACTGGGCCACGTTGAAGTCTGGGTTAGAGAGGTTCATGTGTCTACGAATGGACCCTTGACTGTGCACAGAGGAAATCAACAGAAAACAAAATCATACAACATTAACACAATGAAAAGAAGGAATGTTAAAACATCAGCTGCATATTTTTTGAAGCAACCTGCATAATGAATTGTTCTGCATATCATAATTTATATCTAGTGCCAATGCTGCTTTTCACTTCAAGAACATAGTGTACACATAGTGTGCTGTATTATACATTTTATAGTCTAGCAGACAGAAATTGTTGTTTTGGTTTCATTATTGCCTTATAATGTGTCTGTTTTTTATACTCACATCTGCACATGGCATTTAGTCATGTTTCAGACACCTACACTTAACAAAATCCACATTTCAACCAAGCCTCTGAACTACCTAACCCTAATCATAAATAAGGTGTAAGTTGTTTTCCTTTACCAAAATCCTTAAATGTATTATAGTTGATGCACAAATAGAAAGTAAAAATGTGAAACATGTTGGCAGGAGTCATAACTAAAGTCAAGTCCAAGTCATTTTGTCTTTCATCTCTCTTGTATTGGGAAAAGTAGCAGAAACAATTAGTAGTTTGAATGTTAGCGTTTTTAACAGAGATCATAATTGTTAGGGGATTTTTAGAAAATAAGGCCAGCATATCTTATGGGAGCACATAAATCAACAAATACCTCATACTGACCCTATTTCAGACATTGAGCATCCAGAAGGTGGGGGTTCAGTGGTCTGTCTCTGCATTCGGGGGTTAGTGTGAACTCCATTTTCCCTGCTTTTACTCTGGGCATCCAGTGGTATATCTGGAGATGTGTGGCTGATCTTCATAGCTGCCTCTGGTGTGGCCATGACCACAGGTGGTGGTGATACAGGAGTCACCGGAGCCTCCACTGAAACAACAGATGCCACGGGAGTAGGCTCTCTGGCCATGGAACAATGTGATGATTCACGGCGGTTGTGCATCGGGGGGTCCACAGCTGTGTAAACTGGCTGCCTGGGTGCAGACTGTGATGGCAGAGGGCTCATAGTCGGGTTGAGGTGCCCATGGGCTTCCTTGGTGGTGGGGGAAAGCCCACGCTCCCTCCATGGTATCCAGCAGAGCTTCCATGAAACAAAGAGGGAGACCCCAAAGAGGGCCAAGCCACAGGCAGTCACTACCAATGACAGCAGACTCACAGATATGTCTGGAAAGAGAGAACAAGATCTGACAGTGAATAAGTCTTCTCTTTGCTTTGTTGCACTCTGATTTTTGATATCACCATCATATATAACCATTTCATGATTAAGTTACTCAGTAAATGTTTTACAAATACTGCATGATGGACATGTCAGGTACACAGCTATAGGTCCTGTTGGATTTATTTTTTTCTTTTCTAACAGATTCTCATAAAGAATGCTCAATAAAATCAAAATTATGTACAGTAGTAGTAGCAGTATTTAACTATCCAATGGAGGCTCATGTCTGCACTCTAAGGGTAGTGTGCCCCCCATGTTTCGATTTCATTTCCTTTGCTGATAATTATGGTGAAAAAATGAAACTTTAAAAATGATTTTTCCACAAAAGAGGTGCAAATACAACAAAACCAAATATAGAAATGCAGCATTACAACCACAGATGACCACAGTTCTTGGTTTGTTGTTGTTTTCAGAAAATAAGTTAAAATATTTTTGTTTTAACATGACAATTCAGAAATTCTTTTCAAGCATGCACATGGCATTTGACTTTTGCTTTGTGGTTTTTCTTGTGTGTATTTGCAAAGCAGCTATTGTCATACAGATGAAGATTACTTTTTTGAACTTGCTTGGATTTGTCTGTTTGCAGATGTTTATTTGAGTCTGGTGAGCTCTCCTGGCTTCCATAGGAATAACCAATGAAGAACTTTGAAAAGAAATGGTAAATGGCCTGCATTTGTATAGCGCTTTACTCAGTCCCCAAGGACCCCAAAGTGCTTTACACTACATTCAGTCATTCACCCATTTACAATGGCAAGCTACATTGTAGCCACAGCTGCCTTGGGGCGCACTGACAGAGGCGAGGCTGCCGGGCCCTCTGACCACCACCAGTTGGCAAACATGGGGTTAGTATCTTGCCCAAGGATATTTGGCCTGGGATCAAACCACCGACCTTCTGATTAGTGGCTGACCTGCTCTGCCACCTGAGCTCCAGCCACAAGAAAGCAGAACTAACTCTCTTCCATGAGTATAATTTATAATGTGAAACTGTCAGTGAGGTACATTAATTGCAAGAATTTAAAATGTTCCCAGTAGTTTGATAAAGTGCTAAACCCAAGGCGCTTCATGCTGCCTGTGTGGTTAATGTATATTATCATGTAAATAAATGAGAGGGTATAAAAAACAGCTTGCAAGAAAAACATTTACAGGCTGTTATATATGGTCTGTGGTAAAAAAAACAAACAAAAAAAACAATTTGACAAATGGGGAGGGAAGGCGTGAAAGTCACAATTTATACAAAACAGAAAAAAAAACATTCTGAAAACAGATGAGTTTATAAGAGAAATACTATCAAATCCCAAAATTCAAGGACAAGATCACTCATGAAGCTGCTCTACACTGGTACATGTAGGAGTTTAAAGGGCTCCTAACAGCTACTCTAGCTCTCCTGTTAAATCTGTGGATCCACAAAACACGTATAAACAAACTGAAGATGTCACTCTAAAGATAACAGCTTTGCAAAATTAAAGTTACTACTCGGTTGCTGTTCACACATGTGCATCATAAACTGTGTGATTATATATAAGCAGTACTTGTGGGCAACACCAGGAGCAATGGCCGTGGGAGTATAAAAAGTTTTACCAGCATATCAATCCAGGTCTTCATCTATCAAGTTCATAGTTTCAAAGCATGACACTGAATAATTCTTCAGTGCATTGCATTTGTTTACACCAGCCCAGGGTGTGCAAGTCACCATGGAAAGGGAGATGAGGTGTGAAGCAACAGAGTCATCAAGGGCATCTGAATCATCTCTGCTCTCAAGAAGCAAAAGCACTAAAAAAAAAAATAGAAACTGCTGCAATGACTCTGAAATAATTACATGAACTTTGCAACTTTATTGCAAGTAAAAGGAATTTTCATCCAAACAGTGATAATATACTAAGTTACATTACTATTACCTGTCTTTTCTTAAATGATCTTTACTTTTCTGTTTTCACTGTTCTACTTTCCCTCTTTCCAGAAGCTGCAAATGTCCCCGAGCCTCTTTCTGGCTGTTACAGTAAAGGGAGGTTCTTTCTCTCCACCTTCACCAAGTGCTTGCTTGTTTCCTTCTCTCTAATATTGTTAAGGTCTTCTACCTCATACAATATAAAGCACCATAAGACAACTGTTGTTATAAGCAAATAAAATCAACTGAAGTCTTGTTTTGGATCATAAGGACCCCATGGAGTATTAACCATTTGCCTCAAATTGAGGTAAGGGTATGTATGTATTCACATATATTAGATGTATTAACCCCAAAAATTTGTTAATTCTACTGATATTTAAAAACATGTAATAATGTTGTGCCTTTTTAAAAAGTGCTGTTAATGTCAATCAAGACCATGGAAGATATGAAAAAAGGTTGCATTTAACCATGTTTTACAGCTGGAGTCTCTGAGATACCAAACTGAAGAAATGTGGCTCTGTAGGGAACTTTAAATGTCACAAGTTCAAACACAGCATGTGTAATTTTCATAAAAATTAATTGAGGCTTTAATTAAAGTTTATAGTTGTTAAAACAGGCTTGAGATGGTTTGCATCCTAATTGGTGTTACAGATATGCACACAATTTTGCTTTGAAAATCCCATGTCATGTTTTTGAGATACTGTTTGATATCTGAATTTGAACAGTGTGTTTTTATGCACCGTTATTTGATGATGTAATGTCACTGAAGCAGACCAGAACAATCTTATAAACTCCTTATGTCGGCTAATGTCTTAGTAGTAGATATTAAGTTGGGATGGGTCTGTCATGAAGGAAGCGGTGACAAGGATCCAGATGCTGGACTGGCTGAGAATTAGAAACAAATTTTAAAAAAAGACAAACAAAAAAACCCAAATTAAAACAACCAATGAAAACTATCAAAGTAAAACAGGAAACAATCCAGAACACCTATCAACATGGACACAAGAAAACAGTGAGGAAACAAAAATGATAATCAGCTCCAGACAGAAACTAAAAAGGCAATAATATCTCATAACTGAAATAAATCACAAGTATATTAAGCCCAAAGTAGGAACCAAAAACACAAACATTTAAAAACAGCAGCAGTGAAAGCAGAAAAGAAACCAGCATTATTTAATATTTAACAAGAATCCAAACCTTCAAAACTAACCAATCCCAGGGGCAATGACAAGGTCAAAATAAAATAAGGATGGAGTACGCATCTGGGATTGTATAGATTTTAAAGCTGTTATGCATGTGTAATTATGGAAATATCAAAGGTTTACACTTTCTATATGCTGAATTCCCTCATTCCCTAAGCTCTTATCCATCCTTGAGCTTCTGTGAGGCAAAAAATGATTAAGTGGTAATTACTTTAATTGTTCATCATCAAGATAACAGAAGAAATAAATGCTGTTCATAACGTGGCCAAATGTACTGACTGTTAAAAAAATACTACACATACTGACATGGTGCTTTACCACTGCATTGTTAACAACCATCTCCAGTGCATCATTAATGGTCATCAGTCTTTTTTTCCCTTTTACTCTTATATTTTGTATTATCAGGGCTACCGAGACTCATCATTCAGTTATTTCTTCATCTTTTGTATGTGACGATTTTGACCAGCTATGCACCCCTGTCACCATAGTTTCAAAAATCACATTAAATAAGAATTCGAAAATCTTGATCACAATCATTCAGGTTATGCATGTCTTACAAGACATATAGTTTTGAAGTCCCTTTTTTCCCTATTAGTTGCAGAAAACCTGCTATTAATGCTGCATCTCATACTATTATCGACTAATTTAAGTGTCTGCTTTCACAACCATCTCATGGCCTGTGATTATAAGAATTACATAAGAATTGGCAAAACATTATATCATATGTTAAAAATGGAAGTGGCCACTTATATAAGTATATCATGTCCTTATACACATGACCTTATAAAATATGTGCTGTATGTTTGATTTAACCAATAGAGATAATGGGTAATTAGATGCAGTTTTCGTATTTTTATTCCATATGGTTTTCTACACTGCCACGCTTCAGCGAGCTCCCAGCACCGCAGTCACCTGTCTTGCACCCCTTTCCAAATGCCATCCTCTCATTGGCCAGGACTAAGGATTCTTCTGGTTTCCCTTAACTAAAGATGACTCTGGTTTCCAGCAACCATCCTGTCTAGCACCTTAGCCGACAGCCAGAACCATCTGAACTCTTCTGCAACGTCACTCTCCATTGCTCAGTCCATCTGCCTGACCTCTTCTGTTCTGGCCCACCAGCAGAGGTCTCTTGTTTCTACCCTTTAAGTCCCCAGGGTGTCCACCTGAGCTTTCCTGCTCTGCCACTGTCTGCTGCTTCCTCTAAGCTTTGATACCAGCTAAACTGACTCCCAAATCCCTCTTCTAACCAGTTTCCCATCATCTCTCTTTAACACATGGTTTCTATTAATTTAATGTAACGGTCTTTCATCTTTGAGGTAATTTTGCTTATTGAAAAGCCCAAGCTCTTGCACAGTGTTTTGAATAGAACCAGTCTGCTGTATCCACCTGACTGTATCTATTTTTGGCTATGCGAGGGCAGCGATACAGATTATTCCCAGTTTATGTGCTGACTATGCAACAGGCTATTATTTGCCCATAGTATTATAGCAGACATATCCTTTGTCCCTTCATGTATGTGAAGACAAATCAGGCTTGTGAGGACTGGAATAAAATTTTCAAAAGAAAAAAACTCAAAAGTGTAATATTGGTGTAATCTGTATTAAATACATTAGTCATAACAATGAGTGAAGTTTTTAGAAAAAGCAATGATTGTTTTCCTGATTAACCTATTACTGTTAAGCAGAGCATGTTATTTTATTAGCCTATAAAAGCTCCAGGAAATCAAGTGATTGGTATGTTGATACATTTAACAAAAGGGTAATAATCATGATGTGTATCACATCAAGGAGACTTTCTCCTCATGAATACCCGAACAGATAATCTGCTTAGACACAAGCAACAAATGTACAACTAATGCACAATTAAATGAAACAGAGAGTGGATTAATGAGATACAGGATTATCATTATAATTTATTTATCATTAATGGCTCTACAATAAGTTTAAATTTCATTGCAACACAAGGCATTTGATTAGATGTAGCATTTGAAATCGACTTGTTGGATACGTTTGCTGTTACACAGTTGGACTGAATGCATTAATTTATTTTGGATGAAAGTAGCTTATATTAGAAATGTTAAAGCTGTACACTAATCCGAATTGTAGCTGACAGATATCATGTTACGTTTAGTTGAAGCAAACTATTTCCTGAACTCATCACATTCAATCCTCTCATTTTGTTTCTTTTTAGTTGCACGCTATAGCAACAGAACACCGTACCTGTCAAGATCCACTTTGTTTCTTCTTTTGTTTTTAATGAATGAGATTAATAATCATGAACTTTAGAATTTTTGCATATAAACTTCTGCTCCCACTTACAGAGCTGGGCACAGATTTAGAGCTGATTTCAGTCTGTCTTGAGTGTTTGGTCTGACTGATACTACAAAGAAGAGCTGCTTTTAAAAATATGAGAGGACTCGTGATGAGCTGAATCACACCTGACACATCTAATGTAAAGATCACACTTGTAATTAAGAGTCTGAGGCTGACTTTTTGTCATGGTAAGAGTATTAGATAAAAGTTAATGAGACTACACATCAATTGCATGACTGTTTTAGTCCAAACAGCCAAAAGTGTACTTATTTGGCAATAAAGGTTTTTGCACTTTTCACTATATGCTGTTGGTAAGGTAACCCATCCTCCAAATCCCACAGTCCTGCAATTAGGACTGGCTCTGTGTGTGGGAGCTGTCATAAGACCTTGCACAGGAACACAGACCAACTGTCCTTTCTGCACTGTGAAATTCTGTGAATACCAGAGTATGTGTGATTTGAGAGAATAATGTGAAGAAATTGAGGGACTTGCCATCTGAGGACGCTGAGCGCACAGTCGGTTTGGCAGGCCGCCCAAATGCTGCCTGGTCGAGAAGAAGCTATAGACATCTGGAGGGATTTAAAGACTACATTGGAACAAAGAGGGTGGACCAATTTTAGTGCACAGGACCTTCAAAGGTGCAAAAGTGTAGGAGGCAAGCAAGTGCTGAAAAGGCAATATATGTAATGTCTACTTCTGGGATGTTATTTTCCCTAAGAATACCTCTCTGTAAGTAAAAACTATTGGAAATGTAATATGTTACACATGTACAGTAGGTGGTTCCAACTTGTTGTCCCCAATGTTGTAAAGGATGATGCATTCGATTGCATTTGCATTTCTGCAAATATGTTTTTGTTTTTTTTACTTGCTTATTAACAGATGAAAAGACTAAATCCACTCGTATACATATCTGTTAAATATAAAGCTTCCCTCATAAACTCTGAAACCTGACTCTGTTCCAAGGTAACTTAATCCTCCTACCGTATCTCTAAAGCTGATTAATTGCCACAGTCTGTTAAATAATCATGCTAGTTTTAAAGTGTAAAAATTAGAAGCTGTGATATGTGCTTTGAACAGTGGAAGACACATTTTTCTGTTCCTGCTAAAGCTAAGCTAATTGGCATTTGGCTTCAGCATGACAGGCATTGATTGATTGACCACAGTCATTGGGATTGATATTAAACTTCTCAACATACTCTCTGTAAGAGTATCAAGAAAGGTATCTTTCCAAGTGGGTGACTAATCCATTAAAAGACATGTTACACATCTTTATTTTTCTTTCATGTTCCAGTTTTTATTTCATTGATCCTTGATATTTTATGATCTTTTGAGAATAGTAGTAAATATGTTTACGTAATTGATTTAAATCAAATCTGAAGTCAAAATGATGTTTTATGTTTAGCATATTTGTAAAAAAAAAAAAGATATATATATATATATGACCGGTACACCCACAGCTTCAACTCTAGCTGAAAGAGTAGCTGTCCTCTGCCTTGTACTTATTTCCTTTGTTATTCTCTTATGGCTTTCTTCCATCACGCTGAGTGATATATGCCAGCTGGAACAGAAATTAAACCCGTAAGCCCTCTTGATAGCTAGCCCCACGGGCTACCCACATAATTTCACTTTTGAAAGTGTCAGTGTAAAAGACAAGAGAAGATCGGCCTATATGATGAATGAGGAAGCAAGAAGAGAGCTGGGACTTTGGGGGATAGTTGAAGTAAAGTGGAAAGGAACAGAAGGGAGAGCTTGGGGGTTGGAGGAGACTGACAATTCACAAAGTCCTGTCACGTGATGAATAATCATTGATGCAAACTATGGAAGCAGAATGAATGCAGTGGAAATGTGCAGGAATTACGCTTTCTCGCGCCTCCAAATAACGCTTTCTCGCTCGCTCCTTCTCTCCTCCGCACACATGCACACTGACACTAATTTATGCATGCCATTTAGGCGAATGTGTTTACCCTAAGTGTTGATAATTATGAAGCGAGAGTGGCTAATTCTAAATCTAATTATAAAAAGCAAATGCTTTTAGGTAAGAATTTAAAAAAAAAGAGGCAAAGTTTCAAAGTAGTATGACTCAATGTTTGTGACATGTCAGTAAATACACGATGCAGGGCAACTCATCCAGTGAAACATATCTGATGAGTGTTCACAGACTAGCCTACACGATGTCACGCCAACCTCGTGTGATAGAAATGGGAAAAAAAATGGAAGAAAAAATGGACTTCCTCGAAAAATGCATAGTTTAACCGGATCGGTGAGCTAACTAATGTGAAAAAATAATGTACAAGTCTAATTTTTCTTTGATATTATAGACTAATCTTCGTCGTGAAGTAGTCGAGCCAAGCTTGGACCACCTATAGTGTGTTTTATGCGTGCGATGTTCAGTGAAAGAAGTCATATGCGACTTCACTTACATTGAATTTAGTGCAACCATTGAATCAAGCTTGCAAATGATGCCTCACCTGAATCCGTGTAGCGTGGTCTGGCGAGATCTCGGAAATAGTAGATAAAATCCCGACAGTTTTCATTCTGCACTTCCCCCTTAGAACAAAGATCTGACAAGAGTTCGAGCGCCTTTTGACAAATCTCGTCATCTCTGTCTCCAGGCATTTCCCACCAGCATCCTTATAAAGGGAAGGTTTCTTAGGCACCACCACACCACTCCTCCCGCCTGACAGTCACCTATTCCACGCTACTCAGCACACAGCTTCAAGAGTCAGCCACTCTCGGCACGCCTTCCCACACGATGGAATCGACAAAGACACCGTGTATCAGGAAGAACTAGAAAAACACTTGTCCAAGTGCAGAAAGCAGAAAAATCCTATCAGACATGTGACGTAAAAAGAGTTTTTGTACAGCATTTAGTCAAACGGTCCACTCTGGTCCTCACTCTGCTCGTTGAAAGCCACCGGTTGAATCCGCGCACCGCCTCTGCGGCGCCGTGCGCTGTCCAACGTGCTGAAAATGTGTGCACGGAGTGTCTTTGCACAAGGCGGTCCGGTTGGCCGTAATCCGTTATCTTTAAGGTTTCGAACAGTATCGATCGCCGGGAAAGTTGAGCAGCACTTCACTACAGTGAGAAATAGCTGGATTCGCCAGCACTAATACCGATAGCATGCCTCTATTCTTTGCTCCGATGAGGCTGGTGTGGTTTTACGTGCCCGCACATGGCCAATCAGAGGATGACATGGTTTTTTTTTGCTTTTTTCCCCTCCACTTTGTGAAATCACTTTACCCTTTTACATTTTAAATGTTTTAAAAAGCCTACAAGTTTGGTAAATTAACTCAAGAAACGCACCATTCACTTGGAGTTCCTGCTGCAGGTAATTTAAAATACCTTTTCCCCCTGGTGCCATCTTATCTTTGTCAAGATAACTGCTACAATGACATCTACGATTTGTTTTGTCAAAGACTGGACGTAGAATTCGGAAATACAGGGGACCAAGCAGTTTCGTTGCCATGCCAACTTGAATGACCACTTTAAAAGCTGGGTTATTGGCCCTCATTTTTACGACTAGTTATTGCAACCTCTGAATAACGTGAAACAGCTGTTAATGTAAGTTCGAATTACCCGATTTGTGGATTTCATGGCGATTTCAGTTGGCTGTGACAGATTCTGTAAAATAAATAAATAAAGGTTTTTCCACCTTATATCTATTGCCCATTTCTGCACTCGTCGAACTCCCCGATCCGGTCTAGGCATTTTCTGAAGTTTCTCACACGTCGCTCAGTAGATTCTCCAGGTCAGGTGTAAGTACTGGAAACACATAGTGCGGTTTTGTTCAGTGGTCGAGCAGCATGCAGGAGGCAGGATGCATTATGCTCACTCATTCCTGCGAATTCTCTGGACAGCTGCCAGAGCTATTAACACATGGGATGGATCGTATAGTACAATGATTAGGGAGCTGGGGTAAAAACCGTTTAATGTCCGTTCCAGCTGTTTGATCCTCACATACAACTCTTTGAGGTACTGCTCAGGCTAGAAGCAAGATTTTTTTTCTTTTTGCACGTAACAGTGAGTTGAACAGAAGCTGTGTTGTTGTACATAAAGTTTTAGAAAAAAAAATGCCGGCGGAGCTCATGGGCGCGTCACCGCAACTCCCCGCAACTCCCCCTGGCTTCTGCTCCGCGGCTGCTGAGTGAACCCTCATCTGGGACTCTCCTCAGCTCTTACTGGGACAGTGGCGCGGCTGCCCCTCTGTTGGTCTTCCTTGGTCTCTTGTGTTCTGGGGGCCTCTGGATGTCTGGAGTTTTGATCTCCTCCATACCTGCTTCATACCCTGGAGGACGGGGCTGTGGCTCCCCACACTCCCTAGCAGATCGTTACATGGAGAAACCTTTGGAATGCAAGCATGCTGATCCACACAGGTATGCACACAGGTGTACACACGGGTATTCACAGACGCGGACTACAGCTTTCTTGGCTGCTGCCTCAAAGCACATTGTGCGCTGTCTATCTTGCGTGCTGCACAATATCGTTTATTATTTAGTATCTACTGATATCTACTGCTAGCTAGTTTATTGTGATGGTGCCGTTTTTTTTATTATGTTGCTCTTTGTTGTTTGCTTTCTCTTCTGTTTTTTTTTCTCTCCATACAGGTGACCCAGGTGTTTTGTTTTTTTTGTTTGTTTGTTTTTTTCTTTCTTCCCCCCCTTCTCACCGTCTCTTCTCCCCTTTGGTTTTCTCTCTCTCCCTCTCTTTCTTTCATTCTCTCTCCCTGTCCTATCCCCCAGTCATGTCTGTCCCGTTTGTAGCAACTGAAAATAAAATAAATTCATAATTATAATAAAGGTCAATCAAATGGACCAATATGGCAAGGCCATGATGATCCACTTGGTAAAATAAATCCGCTTGGCATCTTTCTTGGCCTTAAGACAACAATTCTGATGGCCAAAGATCCAAACGGGACACAAAAAAAAAAAAAAAAAAAAAAAAAAAAAAAAAAAAAAAAAAATTTGTTGCGAAAAAAAAAAGAAAAAAAAAGAAAAAAAAAAAAGAACAAAAAAATGTTTGAAACTCCAAAGTGAAAACTACGTACTTCTCATATTCAGAAAACAAAAAAAAAAAACCAAATAGTGGAAAAGAAACTCTAAAACCCATTACCACAGAGAGCCTACCACAGACTATAAGACAGGAACAGTATGGGTGCCCACACATTCAAGTAGGATGTGTTTATGTATCGCCCTGTCTTTGTTTGATATTATTTTTAATCCTTTCCGTGTTGCTTAATTTTAAATTACAATCAACAGCAAAACATAATATATTTCTCATGGGACAGCTAATGTCAATATTGATTATCCACAAACCAAAAAAGAACATCTGTTTCACAACAGTGTTTCTCTCCTAGCTGTCCACTTGCATAGGATAAGCAAAATGTAAAACAAACAACAAAAAAAATAATTAAACAACTGACACTTTTATAAGTTTGGAGTGTAGTTCTCTTTGGATAACCTGTGATGTGCTGTCACTCATGTATTTCATTAACTACACTCTTTTGTGATATGGTGTTAGTTTCACCTTTGCTGAGTTTATTTCTACAAAAGACAAGCTGACTTATTATGGAATATAATCCTTGTGGTTATACAATTCACATCATTACACTTGAGTAGATAAAGTAATGAACCTGACACAAAGCCACAGAAAACATATATGCTAATGACATTTAATGAAAAGTAATCTCCTCTATGATATGAAATGATGTATGGGGAGAACTCGTAAATGGGAGTGTGGAGGTGGGGGGATAGTAGTTAGGAAATAGTGTTTTCTTATATACATAGTTTTTTGTTTATATATTACAGCTTCGAGATCTCAAACACGCTGATAGCTATAATTTTAAAAGGGACAAAGGAAAAAGAAATTCTGAAGGAAAAGGATGACAGGGTGAGAGAAATGACAGATAAATGGGCTTGCTGTGTTGATGATTTTCTTGCTTGTTCCACCAAGAATAAAGAGCCCAGCAGTCAGCTCTCATCAAAGATAAACACAACTTTTTAACGAGTGCATTTATCCTGTTGCACTGCTGTCTTGCAAATGATGTGCTGCGCTCATCCCTTTTTTCCCTCTCAGTGATTTTTTTGTGGTGTTTGTGTCGTTAGTTTTACCTCATTTGAATTGAGGACCCAACTCAGCAGATGTATGCTGAATTCACTTGACCTGCCCCAAATGCCTTGTGATAACAGGCATTTATGTGAAATCATTTCTTTTTCTTCTTTACCTCAAGAAGGTGGGAGTTTTAGGAGTGGAGAGACATAGGTGATGACAATTATGATGGCATTTTATTGTGCATATGTGTTTTTCATTGTAAAAGGTTCACACAGCAGTAACTCAGCTTTCTTGGTGTCCATGGCAACTGTAAAAGAAAGAAGGCACACTTCACCCATTTCTTCTCTCAGCTTATTTCGTTTGTCTCTCCCCTCCATGCCATCCATTAATTCTCTGTTTTTCTCAGACCTCCCCCAATGTTGTTTTCTGCTTGTCTACTTGCTCTTTTCTTTTGTTGTAAACTAGTTCACCTTTGCAAGCACCACATTTCTTATTTTGCCATGGTAAATCCCTGTAGTTGGCTCAACCAGTACAACTGCAAAATTGCTCTTTATCAGCAAGAAGAGGATGATGGTTCCAAGAAGGTATAAAATAGTCTTTTCTGAATTACCATTATGACTCAATCCAATGATTGAGTCATAGTGTTCACATAATAGTGTACACAATTAATCACAACTTGCCTCATGATTTGAATCACACACGAGTTTTCTAAATGTTCTTTTTATGTACAGACTTAAGAGGGAGAACAGGAAGCATCCATGGCACATGGATTAATCAGCCGCATAAGAGGCAGCAGAACATCATATACTATGTGACTAGAAAACTGTGGAAGAGATTCATTACTTGTCATTTTCCACAAAATCTCACATCTGCTGCCCAAGCTTCTCAGCATCCTTTGAAACAAACAAAGTGTTTTCTTAGAGGAGCTGTGAAGAGAGGAGGAGGAGGATGGGCTGGAATTTTTTCTCATCTCAATTGCTCCATCTCTATTTTTCTGTACAGCTAACAGTGAGGCCTTAAGGGTTTGAGCAACTGGTCTCAAGAAGAAAAAAAAACGAAAAGGCAAAGGCTCAAAGGCAAAGCCAATTCAAGATATTTTGGTATGTGTGTGAGAGAGACAGCGTGGTTAAGAGTTAAATCATGCTGTGTATTTGAATAACAGAATAATGCTGGGTGTGAGTGTGTGAGGGAAGAAATGAGAAGGAAAAGCTGTTAAGGAGAGAAAAAAATACACAAAGGCAAATCAGGAATACATACATAGGTTTGCGAGAATGTGATTTGTGTGCCGTGCATGTGTAATAACGTTGCTGTTCAAAGGGTTTAAAACTTAAACTTTCCAGTTGGGTTTTATTTAAATAATCTGAAATATTACAAACTGATTTACAAATACAATCGACAGAAAAGATGAAATCTAGTTGGAGAGTTGACGCTTCTGAAAACCCTATAATAATATATCACTTTCTCTGTTATTGGTTGGATTATATAAAAATGTATTCTTTGCATTGCTGCATATTTCCTTTACATTTTGCTATGTAAATGAGAATAGGTTCTGTGATTAATTGAAACATGCAAACGTGGAAATTCAGTGTACAAGGCTTAAATATAACAAGGTTTAAATTCGATATTTTGTATCACATATAATCTTCAACACAGCCTTCAGCACACTTCAGCCTTTTCTCTCTGCTTCCCTTACTTATGAATGGTTTCCTGACAGCTAACCTTCCACTGAGACCATGTCAGGTGAGGCATCAGCAAAGACAAAAATGCTAAAAAAAAAAAAAAAATGAGATATGTCTTTTTTTTTGACAATATGTGTTATTTCTCTTCCTTATAATGTCTTGGGTAGTATCAGCTACACATCACTCAACTGTATCTGTAGTTAAATGGACAGCATGCAATCATATAAGCCGGATGAAACATGAAAGCTAATTAGAAAGGCCAGAACACTCAAGCACGTCCCTCTGAAGAGAGGTACATGCAGTTACAGGAAACATAATGAGGCTATGAGGGACTCGATGCAGGTAAGTAAAAGGTCACAGGGGAGAGAATACATGTGGGCAGGTAAGATACAGTCAACAACACAGATTTGCAGATGACACAAGAAAAAGAAAACATATTCAGTCTATGTGGAGTAGCATATTTTTGATTTTTTAATTCTAACAAATTGTAAAAGCAGTCTTAAAATTGGATGGGAATCTCAATTTTCAAAACTTAGAACTTTATCATAGAAATAAACAACAAAACTGGCTTTTAAGTGACAGACAAGAAAGCACACACGAAGAAGTAAGCATGGTTGTCCAGAGGGAATAGAAGAACACACTGAGTCAGTTGTGAACAGAGAACAGAATTTGAAAAGAACTAGCTAAAGTGATATTGTAACTAGCTTTAATTATACTGTAGAGAGTTTATCAGCATCTATTGTGGAGGTATATCCTCATCTTTTGTAATTATCCTTTGTACAATTTGATGGACAATAGCTTTTCCATCAAACAAGGTAAAACTGGACCATTATAACCTCACAAGGATTTTTGTTCCATATTACTGTTGGTGTGTCTGCAGTTAAGCCTTGTTCCGTAAAAAGTGGAACATTAATTCAGCTCAGCTCATATTAATGCTTCAAGCCATTCTCTTTGTTAGTGAACCGGCGACTTCATCACTGATGAAATCACTGATTACTGATTTTCAATTACTGCAATGAGAACTTCAAGAATTAAAAAGAAGACTGTTTGATATAAAGTACTTTCCGTGTGGGTTAACAGTTGCTGTTGATCAGGAGGTGTATAAACCAAGAAGTTGTTACCTCAGAAAAGGAGGTTTTGTTTTTGGTAGCTTTTGCGTGAATGCGCGTGGGCATGTGTGTCACATCTCATTATGTGTGTAAACATGATAGTTTGAAAAATGTTGAATAAATTCTGAGAAAACTTTGTAGAGGTGTAGAATGGGGTCGTGTTAACAATTCATTCAAATCTGGCTTACATCCACCAAGGTCAACTTAATAATTTATTGATTAAAAATTGCCAAAAGGTCTTATAACTTAGGAACTATGATTCTCTCAAGTGTGTTGTATATATTCAATATATATAAAGTAGCATAGAAAGATCTAGAATATCATGTAACATCTGACTTCTGACCTGTCCTTTAAGGTCAATAGCTAACGGTCAAAGGGATAATAACACTATGGAAAGTTATTTAAAACTAGTTTTCTTACTGCCATTGTTTTTTACTCAAAACATAAAGGTATATATCATTACTTAGGATCTCTCCTGGAGTCCTCATACGAACGTTGTGATCAGAAAGTCTCATCAGCGTCATTTCCTAAGGAGGCTTAGGAGGTTTGGCATGCACGCCAACATCTCCTTAACCTTCAACAGGAGCACAAATGAGAGCCTGCTGATGGGCTGCATCAGAGTTTGGTATGAGAGTTGCTCTGCCAACAACCAGAAATCACTACAGAGACTGATGGAGGTAGCAGAGAACATTACTGTCAACAGCCTTCCTGCCATTAAGGACTTCTACCTCCAGCAGCTCCTGCAAGGCCCAAAATACTATGACTGATCACAGCCATCCACCACACCAGCTATCTCTTTTTTACGGCAGATGGCACAGGGATGTGGCTGCACAGATCGCGAGATTATAGAGCAGTTTTTAGTCAAGCCTTCAGATTACCCAAATGCAACACCTGACACTTGACTGCTACTTGCAGCTGTCATACCATACCCATCCCCATGTTTTTTATTACTTATGTACTTACTTTATGTTATATATTACTTATTATTTATCTCTTTTTTCATTCTTGTTGACCCTGTGTTAATTGAAACGTGACAAAAAAAACCCTGAAAGTTAAACTAAATTGAATGTGAATGATATATGGGGATTCTAAATGTCACATTAATTTATTAGGACTTTGTTATGTACATTATGGTAACAGGTCATAACCATACTAATACATAACAATTTTAATACCATATCCAGAAATAACTCGGGGTTTTTCTTTTTGTTTTTTGTTTGTTTTTGGGTTTGTTTTTTTTTTTGGGGGGGGGGGGGGGGGCAAATAAATGTGTGATGAAAATTTTTTTAATTGATTTGGATTTTTTTGACATTTTTTACTAAACATTGAAACAACACTATCTCTATCCACTTAAATTAAAAGAAAAGAGTGAGCTTCTTTGATGGGGGTTTGCACTCTTGGAGCACTATACCTTTACTTATACTTCTCTATAGTGACTGTAATAAATCTGTTTGACAGCTTTTGACCTAATTAAAAAAACGCTTCCATAATGTAAAGCAAGAATTAAACTGTTAAATTCCTTCTCAGCATAAAAATGTACAGCATGACCAATAAGCTTGGAGATTTGTAAAAGGGTGTGAAAATGTTGGAGATCAGGGCTTTATATGACTGGCTGTTTTACTATGATATACTGTAACAATAATAGTTTTACTGCATCCTTAACAACATAACCACTCACTGTCTGCTATTATTCAATATGATCACTCTTGCACTTAGCCCCAGGTATCAGCTTACTATCCCTTTGTTGCTGAGCTAAGACTAAAAGTCTCTGTTCCTCTCTTACTGTAGTTTAGGGCTTTGCTCTCCTGCAGAGAAAGAAAAAAGAAACATGAAGCTGAGCTCAGCTTCTTCCAGTGAGTAAGCTACCGTTAGCTGTGAATTATCCCACTTACTTGCATATTCAAAGGCACAAAAACATAAAGTTCTCTCTTGGAATTAAGTGGGAAAACCATGCCAAAGGCAGAACACACTGTGAGGTGCCACATCATGCCAGTGAAAACATCAAAAGTAAGGGATTCCTGGGGGACGAAGCCACCTGGGGTAAATAAATTGAGGCATTTGTACACATATATTTCCAAGTTACAATGTGTTTAATTAACAAATAATAATGGATTTAGTAATATATATATAAAGATCACTTTTAATTTGAAATGTACACCAAACCCAATGGTCTATTTTATTTTAATTTTTATATCATATTCCCTCATTATGATTTACAGATGTACACTAATAATGCAGCCAGAACAGTGTGACAATAGTAATGTATACAGGTACAGTTATCATAGCTGATAGTACACCACACAGCTGAATCAGTTTGCACTAATCCCATGCCTATTTGCTATTATGGATAAAACTGTCAGATCTATGGGCTCTCGAGCATGAAATAAATTGCCTTTTTACAGGAGGCACAGCTGAAGGTGGCAGAGTTGAAGATGCTAAGATCTGGAGTCATGTGGATGGACAGGATTAAAAATGAGTGTATTAGAAGGACAGTTCAGGTTGAGTGGTGAAGAGAACAAGTTAAGAGTCCAGACTGAGATGCTCTGGAAAAAGGTATATTGAATACAGAGTTGACAGGCTGGAGGAGAACAAGAAGACCACACAGAAGATTCATGAATGTAGTGAACAGCAGATGATCTATAGTGGTGACCCCTACTCAACTGATCTGTGGATAAGAGGTTGTATAGGTTTAGAAAAAGTAGTGGAAAACATTTGTTAATTAGACAGTTATGTTCAGCCATGAAAGCACTAGCTTTGAAAAGTTCAGATTTAATGCCACAAACCTCTCTGCATGCTTGAATGCAAAACAGTGTGTGAATGAAGCTAAAAATAGCCACAGAGGCACATGCTATTCTCTGTTACCCGAGAGAAATGGATTAGATAGAATATGAAATTAGATATTCTCTCTCTCTATCTTCTCTATCTTGATTTTTGAATTCCATTAACTGATAGTAATGTACAAAGTCTGTGAACTCTTTGATTTGTATCTTGCAATGTAACTGTGGGCTGATACTCATTAGTTAAAACTATATATGTTTACATTATAAACCTCAATAAGGTGGTCTACTACGTTCTGTTTTAATAAAATTTACATGCTTCTCTATATCAGTCTGTGTGTTTTATTGACAGTTGTGTCTTCAGGAGAAAACAGAGCTGCTATTTTAGACATATAAATGCCTGACTGTATCAACACAGAACACATAAAGAAAGAAAAAGTCCCAGGAACAGTGTAACATCCCTTGGTTTAAGTCTGACCTTTTCTCTAACATCCAGCGTGACCATAATTATAGACCTCACCGATTCACCACAGCTGCATTGTGGTATGTGTTTTATTGCACTAAAGTAACACAAGAGTGCCACGAGATGCGCTTAAAATGTGACATGCATGGCATTTCTAAACACATCAGACAATAGCATATGACAATGGATCAACTTTTAAACTACTTGCTGAAAATTGAAAAGCGGGTGTCCAACAATCCCAAAACAGTGGTTATATGTATAATTCTGGTCTTACGAAAGCTCACTACCCCAGGCCCAATAGTACACGCACATTACACATACAATGTGTAGCATTTAATTATCTTTATTATTTAACCTGGGGTTAGATCTTTTCTCACATAACCAGTGTCATGACACAAGATAAATGTGCTCTAACTTTAGTATCATAAAAGTGTACATTGTACAGTGTACAGTGTACAATATATATTAAATACAACAATAAATTATTATTATTTAACAGTAACATTTAACAGTTATTTAACAGTAAAGCGAAAAGAGAGAGAAGAAGAGAATGAGAGAACATGAGCACGAATCAACCCTCTACCTGAAAAAAGGTCGTGCTCAGAGCCTTGGTAGATGTTTGATTTGGTGACCCAGAAAATGATCACAAATCTGGGGTCAATCTTCTATAGAAGTCGCCATATAAGAATCAAAATCAGAAATCTTGGGACTTGAAATTAACTACCTACCACGTGATCTTTAATAAAGTTAACATGTTATTTTCTCCACAGGGAGCAGGGAGCATTATATTATTTTGAAGCTGATGGAGAGTCATCTACCTGTCCATCATCTCTGCCCGCATGACTGGCAGACTGCAGGCAACTCTGGGAATGAGATGTGTTGCTCTGCTAGATGGTGTGTTGCCTCAAGAGGGAGCCTCCCAGAGAGAGGTTAACACCTGCTAAACCTGCTGAGGCCCGTGGGAGGATGCTCCTATAAAAAGAATTTAGTTGAGGGAGAGAAAGATAAACAGAGAAGCACTCATGGACACATGCACACAAGCATGCACGCACATGTGCTTTCTGGGTAAATGCATATTAAACAGGTATTAGCAGCTAGAAACCAGCACACGTGCAGACCTGTTTGGGCAAGTTTTTCTCAATGTCTATGTGATTTTTAGAAATAAAAAACAAACAAACAAACAAACAAACATGGACTTGATGCCTGTCAGCGTGCACTTTTTTTTTAGATTGTCCTAAGTCTGAAATTCATTACTGCTATTGCAACCACTGTATGCTGCACGCCAATGCATTATAAAATCGGCACCTGAGAACCTGTTAAGTGCATGATTACATCAAATATCCATCTTCTTTTGCATTTATATTAGCACTTTATGTAACAAATAAATTATTTATATGGATTATTCTTCACAGTCATAAAAAGTCTGTTATTTGCACACAATAAATTTAAATTTACATATGAAAGCGATGGCACCGTTTTTGAATGTTTAGATGCTTTGCATTACAATTTGCCATGGGCACTAGGAAACATTACAGTCTGAATTACTTAGAAAATGTAAAATTGCTAGTAGTCAGAAAATATTTAGTGAACTCCAGTATACTATATGGACAAAAGTATTGAGCCACACTAAGGCAGCATGCTTCTATTGCCAGTCCCAAGCCCCGATAAATGAGTAGTGTTGAATCAAGAAGGTCATGGGCCAACAGGTTGGAAACTTTGCCACTCTTTCCCAAAGGAAACGGAAGAGGAGAGGGGTAAGGTGTGTTAGGAAGCAGCATGACAGTGAGGATTTTATATTTAGGGAGTATTATGAAAGTGAAGAGAGAGTCAGATAGGGTCACGTGTTTGTCGCTAAAACTGAAGAGGTGGTGTTGAATATTGCCAGGGCTTATTCCCCACAAGTTGGATGTCAATTAGAACTGAAAGAGGAATTCTAGGGTACCCTGCATGAAGTGGTATATATGAGGGACAGCTCAGGTTGAGCAGTTTGGAGACAAAGTTAGAAAGGCAAGACTGAGATGGGTTGGACATGTGCAGAGGATGGATAGTGGATATATATAGGTCAAGGGAAGCTGAATATCAAGCTGCCAGGCAGGAGATAAAAATGAAGACCACAGAAATTTTCATGGAGGTAGTGAAGCAGGGCATGCAGAGGGTTGATGTGATAGAAGAAGACGCTAGGGATAGTGTGAAATCAAAGAAGATAATCTGTTGTGGTGACCTCTAAACGGACCTGCCAAAAGAAAAAGAAGACGACTGAGCCACACCACTTAGTCTTAGAATCCAGGTGTTTTCACAACCACTAGCTGAGGTGCATAGAGTTTTTAAAGATTTGTGAAAGAATGGGTCACTCTAAAGAGCTCACTGAATTTGAGTGTGGCATTGTAACCACTGCAACAAGTCAATTTGTGCAATTTGTTTCCTCATAAATATTCCACGGTCAACTGTAAGCGGTATTATTGTAAAATGGAAGCATTTAGGAACCACAGCAGTTCTGCTATGAAGTGGCAGACCGCATAAAGTTCCAGAGCAGGGTTGCTGAGTGCTGACGCACACAGTGTGCAAAAGTCACCAACGCTCTGCTGACTCAGTAACTGCAGAGCTCTAAAATCTCCTAGGCATTAAAATCAGCACAAAAACTGTGTGCCAGGAACTTCATGTCACGAGTTTCCATGGCTGAGCAGCTCCTATAGGTAAAATGTGTAGGCTGCCCAGTTGATTTGGCTGTAGTGCATCTTAGCAAGAGAGGGGGAAAAGAGAAAGAAAAATGATATAGTTGAGAAGCTGACACAGTTTGTTGAAAAAAAAAAAAAAAGCCCTTTGAGTTGTTGTTTCTTGAGGAACCAGATTTTGTATTGTTTACAGTTGTCTTTTTGTCCAAAATGCACAATAAAACATCTATTATATGTGAAGAAGCCAACATATAAATTAGCGCAAAGGAGTTGAGTCTTTACAAACAGTCAGAGGATGCCTGGACCTTCTCATTAGTGAGCATGAAACCACACGTGTGACTCACATATAATAACGCTGATGAGTTTTATTTGTTGCAGGCTACTATTGATTTTGTTTGAGAGATATCCTTACCCTGAGGGCAGTCTGAGCAATGTAGTAACTATCTCTTCTGTTATTCTGACACTTTCCCAGAGCATCAACAGTCTTACTGCATTGCTGGGAAAGAGCTTTGTAAGTAGACCCAGGGGAGCAAGACAACACGAAGGTTCACAGTGTTGTGTGTGTGTGTGTGTGTGTGTGTGTGTGTGTGTGTGTGTGTGTGTGTGTGTGTGTGTGTGTGTGTGTGTGTGTGTGTGTGGAAGCATTCATGTGTTTGCGTTAGTGCGTGCATATGGTGTATATTGCATGTTTTAGTGGACCATATGATACTGAACATACAATATTCCATTAGGGAATTCACTTGTTTTGGTGACAGTGTTACCATGTCAGTAATAATTCATCAGCTAGGTTTTGTAATGTGTATACTGCATGTCTGTCTGTGAGTTGTAGGAACAACTATCATAGTTTACAGAATTACAGAAGTGTAATTTTTGTATGATAAAGGAAAATTTACTTCAAGCACAATATATAAAGTTTATATTATTTTTTCTTTTATTTATAAAGTTCTAATGAATGTATTTATGCCTAATTTGTATTTGAGACTAAATGGTGAGAAACATGTGACCATATGTGATTCACACACACACATGCGCGCATTCACACAGAGATGCACAGACAAAGGATGCTTCCTTAATGGCAAAGTCTGACATGGCTTTTACATGACTGAATCAGGAATTATTCTTTTCATGCTTCATGTGATTAGGCTTTAATGTGTCAATTATACAGCCTTTCCCATTTGTCCACCAGATCAAGGTAGAATGAACCATTATCCGTGCCAGTCAGAGGGCAGAACAACCAACTGAGCTGAACCGTTGCACCATAGCACCAACAGCCAATCTCAGAGAGCTGATGATGATGCCCACCCCACCCCCACCCAGTGTTGCCATGGTAACAGAGCAACGAGTACCTCTATAGCTCTTATATCTGTGGTTATGGTTGTCCGTTTCCATTTTTAGGTGCAGGGATTGATCACTATTCTGCTCACCAATCATCGAATCAGGGTGGCACTGGGGCAGAACATCTGAGGATGGCCCCAGCTGAGACTGACTACCTGCTTCTTACATGAGAAATCACATAAGAGGGAAAATCTGATGGAACCTAGGAGAGATGAAATTTGTTCCATCCACCACAGGTGGAAACAGCCAACCTAATGTATTTGTGACCAGTATCACTACAAACTTGTAAAAACCCTCATTAACTTGCAATCTAAATATTTAAACACATTTTACATTAATACGCAGAAAATAGTTGCAACCTATTGACATCACACGTTGATGATGTAGAAAAACTGGTGTCTCTCTGAACCTAACCTGAGCATGATGGAGTAAGTGTTGATTAAAACGGTTTCTTTCTGGCTCTTGTATCTGCTGGTACAGTTGAAATTGCTTAGCAACACTGAAGAAACTAATTAAGAAATTATGTGTTTGGGGTATGGCTGTGAACCACAATGTTATCACATGATAACAGTGTTACTCACAAGGGTGGTGGAACCTGTTAAGATGCAAATAACCATGACAATACACACAACTTTGTCTCTTAACAAAACCTGCAACAACATATTATTTTGACGTGTGGCAGCATATCAGGACTGCTCAGCTGTATTAATTCACAATTAACTACATCAGCTACAGTATTATTTTACTCTATTCTTTCTCTTTTATTACTGTAGACTTTAACATGGAATGTTTCTGTCTGCAATTTTTGATTTGTGCAGGTATTTTTGTTGTGGAGAAAGCACTTACGATTTGTTTAATCTACAAAACAAACAAACAAACAAACAAAAAAATCACTAAAGATTTTCTCATAAGACAACAGAAAGAAACTCCTACACAGTTACTTCTAGCATGCTCAGGAGATGCTCTGTATCTAAATAATTTATTTCTCTAAGTCTGATGAAATCTTCTGGATGTGACATCATCATCTGAAGTTCCATTAGGTTCCTCGTATGCTTCATTTACATCTGCTATCTTTTATTTTCATCATGAAATATTTTCAGAGAATATAAAATTAAAAAAAAAATGTTTGTGTGCTAATAGGCCTGAAACACCTGGTTGGTTTTCTTTGACTATGGTTATCCTATAGACACCAATAACATTATGTATGGTTTTGTTTTGCACTCAAAGAATATCTGCAACAATAACATGTAGTACCCCTTATCCGATTTAGGGCTTCGGTGGTGCTGGTTCCCATCCCTCTGTCACTGAGTGAGAGGCAGATTACGCCCTGAGCAGGTCACCTGTCCATCACATAATTGCAGTTACTGTCCTCTACAAAGTATTGTAATTTTCAAGAAACTTAAGATAAATGCACTTCTTCAAGGACTGACTTCTGGAACATTTAACACATATTATTAAATGATTACTCCCTGAAACCGATTAATATTCTAACATCATTTTAGGAGTGACAGTAAGGTCTAATCAAGCTTCCTTTTTTTTTTCAGACCTATCTTCTGTGGAACCAGCTCCAAGTTTACATTTGGGAAACAAATACCCTCTGCATTTAAGATTAGGCTTAAAACTATCCTTCTCGACAAAGCATATAGTCAGGGCTGGATCAGGTGACTAAATCCTCGCTTAGTTATCCTGCCTCGCTTAGGCCTAGACTGCTGTGGGATTCCCGCGAGTGTTTCTTTTCACTCACTCACTTTTTTCACACACTATGTGTTTATACACAACTCTTAATCATCAGTTATTATTAGTCTCTGGCTCTCTTCCATAGTGTGTCTTTCTCCTTTCGCTCCCTACCGGTTGTGGCAGATGGCTCCCTGAGCCTGGTTCTGCCAGAGGTCTCTTCCTGTTAAAAGGAAGTTTTTCCTTCCCACTGTCGCCAAGTGCTTCGGGGACTTTTGATTTTTATGGGGTTTTCTCTTTATTATTGTAGAGTCTTTACCTTACAATATAACGCTCATTGAGGTAACTGTTGTTGTGATTTCATGCTATGTGAATAAAATATAATTTCATTTAACTTAATTTTAAATTTTTCTTATTTGACTTCTGTGTTAAAACAGGAAAAAAATGTCTATTTTTATCATATTTCTGTAAAGACTTAGGCTAATACTGAATATATACATTTCCTGTAGATTGTCTATGTTAGTATACATATTAATACATATTAGGTCATCATGCTGGCCTATAATGTCAAAGTAAAGTTGTCTGAAGCGACTGAAGAAGCCAGAGTTATATTGCCTGTGATAAAGATTTCCTTTGGGAGAGGTGGAAGAAGAGAGAGAGAGAAATTAAATGGTATAAGGAAGACATTACTGGGACCTATTACATGCACTGACACTGCTCTGGGAGCCATTAGCTTGCATAAACAGGTCATTCCTTTACTGAGCTGTACTCATTGATCTACCTTTGCTCCTCCTTTAACTAAATGAGCACAGCCAGTTCAGCACAAATGTTGTGGCAACCAAAGATTTTGAGGCTGACCTACAAGGTCTATCAGATGATTTAGTGGCTTCAATTAAGGTAGATATTATGGTGTGTTTAAATTTATGCATGCTGTACCATCTGTACTAGTAGTATGTATATCTGTTTCATGTTTTTTTTTTTTAAAAAGGATCTTTGATAAACTACTCCATGCCATAAACAACTACTAGGTGTACAATCTCTTTTTGCAATCATCCACATGACAATGTGCCAGAAGCCACATTTTTAACTGCCAGTCTCACATGAATCCACAGAGACTTAAAAAACAGTTCATATAAGCTTGTTGGAGCCTTTATGTTTACACTGAGGCATTTGTTCTAAGGCCATGTCCCTTTACACCCTCTAGGCAGAAATGCACTCTGGGAGATGAGTTGATGTTGTAAAGCAGCATAATACAAGACACAGAGTGTATGCTGAAAGACTTCTAGTTGTAAAGTGGTCTCCATCTCTACATACACATCTTTTTCTCCATTTTGATGTGTTGCTGAGCAAAACTGTTGATGTGTTTTGTTTCCGGGGGGGGGGGGGGGGTATAAATTGGAAGCGCAAGAGGCCTTTGCATTTTTAGATATATTTTTTAATATAACAGAAATCCTTCGGCAACATTTGTGTAGAGTTCTTTTAAAATTAATAACATTTAAGCAAGGTAAAAAAAAAACAACACACAATGTCAACAAGTGTTAACATTGTGTTTTCACAGTCCATCAAATATTTGATGGACCATCAAATGTTTTAATTGTTAAACTGGGAAATGTTTTTATTTGTTTTTATTAACTTGATGCCAGTAACACAAGCCAATTGACTTGAAATAGTTATGCAACTATGTTGGCATATTGGTACATATGCATTGGTGCACATCTCATATGTAGATTGCACACCAGGCACTACTAATGCTTAACAATATAGACTGATTTTTCAGTAGCTTTACTAAACAAAAAACTAGGCATGCTAAACCCAGACAGATTTAAACAGTCTAATGGGTGCTGACCCACTAAAAACTGCTTCAGATCATCAGCACTAACAATTAGAGTGGTAATAATAAATATTACATGGAAAGAAATATTACATGCAGAAAGAAACAGATGAATTTCATACTGTGGTTTTTCCAGTGTGTGGTGGATACAGGTCACAATAGTTTTTCACTCATCACCATCGCTATGCTAAGTAGGACAACTTGCCACGTGCTTACAGAGATTATCTAAGTACATTACATGTATCAAAAAGTACACATAACATTTATATACAAGAGTCTGAAGAATGATTTGATAGTAATGAAAAATAATCCATGTCCACTGTGAGAAAAATAGAAAATATTTGATTTTTGTTGTTATTTTTGTTATATGCATATACAACTACTATAAAGCCTCATTTGTATAGCCCTCTAGGCTTTTCCTCCATAGATAAAGGGGAAACCCTGAATTTTAACATTTTAGCATTTGGTTATTTTGGAGGTGTCCCGAGGGTCACCTATTGTGATCAATAAATCAGCAAAAAGTTGTTCCCATTGGAATGTTAAGTGCTTTACTCAATGAAAATGACAGAGTTGTTTGGGGAAGAAAGATTTGTCACCACACAAAATAACCTTTGTGTTACCTTTAAAAAAATCTGTCATGTTTAACACACTTTCTATTTATGCAGTCCTTATGGGAATATTGCCAAACTATAGAGTGGAGAAACTAGGCTTTATATAACAACATCAATATCTCAAAGCTTTTGCCAAGTTTTGTTAACAACACTGAGTGAGAACTGCCAGAGATAGTTGACTAAATTTGCCTACAGTCAAATTTACAGCTTCACAAAATCCTTTTATATCCATAACAAGCACCCACTAAAATAATTAACTCTGCAGAAGGGGGTCATTTATTGTGTCTGATAGTCTGCAATGCTACTAAAAAAGAAAAAAAAAACGTACAGATTTCCATGAAATTCGTTAGACAGACAATCCTCAGGCGGTTGAATAATTGATTCAGTTTTGGTGGCGATCTAGATTTGGGATTTCTTTCCTGAGACAATTACCCCATTTAGCCATGACTATCAAAACTGTTTTCAGCCATCAAACTAACCGAGATACAGACAAATGCAAATCCTAAGGGTATGTTTCCAATAGGAGCAAACTGTTAAGCCCAGTTAATTAAAAATAGGAATGCTATCTTTTGATTTAACCTCAAGAACTGTCTTGCATTTGCAGCACTTTTTGCTCACTTTTTTTTCTTCCGTTTTATCCATTTACCTGCTGTTCTAATAAGTTGTCTGACAACGATAAGCAAAGACGTGAGAACAGATGGATGTGTGATTCTGGCTTTCTCTCTGTTGTCTTCTGATTCACTGTGACCCAGGCCAATCGGTTTGGAGTGAAGGAATCAACAGCCATGCTGAGAGAAGGAGGTTTAAGCTCTCTCAGGATGTAGCCAAAGAAACATATTGTGTACACACCCACATATAGACACATCGACAAATAACAACGTATTTTCTATTCAAAAGCAGTTGTGAGGGTAAAACACGAGGGGTGTTTAATTATAAACTATTGCAGATTAAAGAACTAACTCACAAACAACAAAGGGAAAAGGGTAGCACTTTCTATTTCAGCCAAGTATTAATTTTCTGTTAGTGGGGTAGGGTGGAAACGAGAAGGTAATAGCAAGTTATCAAAGCTTAATTTCCAAAATAATATCCAAAGCTCAGTGATATTTTATATTAAAATTTATGTAACTGGTTAATAACAGATCAGAACCCGGGGGTAATAATGTAGTAACAAGCATGTTGTTTGTTTGGTTAATGTTTCATTTAAGGTTTAACCCTGGAGAACCCTGGAGACCCCATGGTTTTCTAGGGAAACCATGGGGTCAAATTTGACCCCATGGTCTCCCTAGAAAACCAATGGGGTCGGCTCTGACCCCATGGCTTCTCCAGGGTTAAATGTTTGATACTTTTATTTTGAAAGACAAGAGTGGCAGTAATAAAAACAATGGCAGAACGATGGCAGTCTTGTATTTCCAGCCTAAATTCGGCATTCCTATTTTAATAATGCAAACTCTTTGGTCAAGTAAATAAATTTAAAACCTTAAAAATGAGTTTGGGAGTAAGGTCCAAATGCTTGAAATTCTCAAGCATTATCCAAAAACATGCCATATCAGCAATGAATCCAAATTTAACATTTCTGGTGTCTGCAGTCATCTGTAAAACATGATGAAAGCTCTCTCATGGTTTGGAGGAGCATTTCGGCTAGAGGTTTGGGGGATCTTGTCAAATCTGATGAAATTGTGAATACAGAAAAGGACCTTGAAGTTTTTATGCACCATTCATCTGGAAATGTTCCGTCTGTCTGAAATGTGCAAAAGTGCTTTTGCACATTTCAGCAAATCACTCCACATATTTACCATTTTCTTGGCAAAATATAAAGAAGTGATGGATGCGTAGTACTGTAAATGTTAAACTATTTACTAAACAGCTACCCATTTCCAGTCAACATGCTGAACTTATATAAATTCTTTAGTGACAGATAGAATTTTGCTTATAGTTTGCAGTTGTCTTTCTCATTGCTGGTGAAATATCACTTTAATGGCATGAAAAGTGTTAAGAAATGAGTAACTTGTCCCTTTAAAGAACATATGATAATTTAAGTGTTCCTCCTACGCTCCAAGATTCTGAATTCTAGCAGTCCAATGCTTTTGGGTTGTTTTACTCACATATCCAATTTAAGGTCATAGGGTTGAATTTCTTAAAAATATTTTTAAAAAGGCCAACTTGCCGATACTTTTTATTCATCAACACAAAAACAAGCTTTGTAGTTTCAGCTCATTATATGTATACACATAGCGATTTGTAATGGGCAATACTCACTAAGTACAGGATTCCTAATAATCCAAGAAAAAGGGAAGTCATGCAGTTCACCTCAGGCTAACAGAGATTATGTCAAGCTAAATAAATTTTTTCAAAAAAGGCCTACTATTACTAATAGGCATTATAATACCTATTTAGCATGTGCAACATTATTTTACTGCCCTGGTATTCATGTGTTATCACTTTTCAAAGCTAAAAATAAAACAAAAACACAACAACTGAGACAATTTGAAGCTTTTATAGTCTTGTTTTGGGGTGCCACTAAATTTTAGGTTGTGAAGCCCAGAAAAACATGTTTTCCCAGCAACAGCAAATTAACATGACAGTGAAATCAAATTTTGATATTAGTGTAAAAGGCCCTTCTAGTTGCTACCAACATTACAAAGGTGTGACTGCAAATTATAGCGGGAGAAAAGCAGAACAATATGCAGAACTGCCATTTATGCTTTGAAATAAATATGCATTCATACCCTTGAGGAAATAGCTGCAGCCTGAGGCTTCAGACTTCACAAAGCTCTGCCTCACTGCCTCACTCACTCACTATAACTGTTGATTTAATTAAATATGCTAAACATTTTCTAATATAAACTGAGCTTTCGCAGCGCAGGACACTGATTGTTGTCCTAGTCTATAAATTTGAGGAAACCATCCTTTGCAGGGCTCACAACCTTATTGATTTTCCCTCTGAGGCTTATTAGTTTATGAAATCCTGTATTTCCTCTGTCTTCCTCTCCAGACTGAGGAATTGTTTAAGAGGACAATATAAAAGGAACTCAAACCTTGTACCTTTTTTAGAAAAATTTAATAGCCAAGAGCTTTTTTTCTATACCAACAAAAATGTTCAGAAACCAGTCAGAAATATTAGAAGATCATATTATACTGGTTTCTAACTAGCTGCTTAATGTAATGTGGGGTTCTCTAAACTAGGATGGGCCATTATTTCAGAAGCCTGGATAAATGTCTATAAATATTATATAGATAATTATGACTTTGGTAATCCTCAACAGTTCTTCTCACTACATTTCCAATACCATTTTTATGAGGAAATAAATGCTTCCAGAAGCCTCAGTAGTAGATCCTGCTTAGTGTTAACAGATAATGTCCTGCCAACATGCTGTGTGTGCTAAATACAACATGTTACACAGACGTTAGCCTGGGCTTTATATTAACATGTTACAGTTAGCACTCACCTCAAAGAAATAACCTTGCCTAAGAACGGTTTCATAGCGCATTAACATGGCTGTAGAAGCGTTTCAGTTCTATGACCAGACGTATATTCACATCCAAAACTGAATTATTTCTTTATCAAAGTATCTGTGCTTCTTACAGGTATCTTAAGAATTTATGGAAGATTTGTAGGGAACACCATTTTTAAAAATGGAGAAACTGATGTTTAGTGGTAAAAAGAGTGCTTTTCTGGGTGATTTATGACACCAAAACTTAAATAACTTAACTACAATGGAATTTATACCGTGCCATACAAAAAATTCCATGCCATTCCATGCACGCAGAACTTCTGAAAGTAGGACTGTTTTTGCAGCAGGCTAACATACATGAATATTTGAGGCTAAAAAAGCTTGTATCACTTAAGATGATGTCAGCCTAACCCGCATGGCAGATATGTGTGTCTATCCCAACAACAGCTGGACCTAATTTCTTTTCTCAGTTGGAGTCAGAAGCATACAAAATGAGGAAGAGGGCTGAGAGTTAAGATATTATTTTAGTAGTGGGCACTGTCCCGTCAATATAAATATTTATAAATTTGTCCATAGACAGAGGACACTCATTACAATATCAGAGACGTGTAAAGTTCACTTGCATCTTTGAGATAATTTTCAGTCTGTTATAAGGATTTAAGGTGGGCTAAAAAAAATCAGCAGCTGGCTCTCCACTAGAACTAGAAAGTAGATAATGTCTACAAGGGTTTCTAGGGGTTCAGATTACAAACAAATATAAACACACATTCCTTGCAAATGCATCTTTTTAAAATCCCATGCACTTCTCATTATAGCTTCCAAAGCATTTATTGTTTTAACATCTCAGTCACGCCTGTAATAATTCCCCCACCATGTTTCCATCGCCTGTGCAGTGTGTAGGCTTCCCCCATGTGTGGTTGTGTTGGCATGGAAACAGGAATGACATTATGATGTGTGTGTATTGAATTTTTCACCCTTGTCCCCAGAGTTCCACACAGTGAGGAAGGCCTAACACCATCCCCTCCCCCCACCTATTACATGATAGGGGGGCAGATTCTTTTAAGATCTCAGCAAGCACGTCCATAAAAACTCAGCGCTCTCCAACTGCTATGATCTTTTAAAGTGAGAGCAGACCCTCTGTGTAGCTAACAAATGCTCCTGAATGCTCCCCAGTTTCTGTCTACCAGAACACTCCTCCTGTAAAACGATTTTGTTGATAGGAGGCTTTGAATAGAGGTTGTACCGTTTGCTGCTCTATGAATGATAATAAGCAGCAAATTATCCCAATCAGTTTCAGGAAATTTCAAGTATTATTTGCAAACCAAATCAACATTCAGAAATGAATAAAATATCCTTCTCTTAGTATGAAATTATCTTCATTACATTGCCCCCTTGTGGCTATTCTATACAGCGAGCGAGGCACAACAGGCAGATAAAGCACCAGCCTCAGAAATGACCTAAAGGTTTTAGGCTTGTTGTCCCCATCTAGTGGTAGCACAAGGGTATATAACCGTCCATGTTACTGTGCCTGTTAATCCCCAGAATAAAAACACAGATCAATTTGACAAGCTGTCACATTTACTTTTATTGTAAAGGTGATATTATTCCAAAATATTAATATGTTAGAGGAACAGAGATAAACAAAATGAGGGAAATACATCTAGAAAACATCTACACAAGACTTTGGTAAGAATCTTGGGACACATTCTTATCAAAAAATTCCACTGCAAAAAAATAATACATTTTCTAATAATGCTCCAAACCATATAGATGTCAGCTGTGGTGCATCTACATGTACAACGACATAGCCGGGTATAAAGTCAACTGGGCTTTTTGTTCCCTAGAAACAACTGAACAACTGAAGGAATATAAAACACTGGAATGGCTGGGCACCTGTGCTTTAAAGTCTGGAATATACTGTACTACTTAAGGATACCACAAGATATAACAGTTCTTCTTTTTATGAAAACAATTTATAGTTCATAATTATATTTTTCAAGATATAATATACCACAACAAGTTTACAGTAATGTTGCAAAAGAGTCATGTCAGAGCTAGTTTGAAAGCACAAAAGAATCAGCTTTAAAGTTTAAATCCAGACTTACAGAGAAATGTTTGACTTTTTTTCTTCTGTTAACGACAGCTGACCTGATGTCTGGATTTAACCTATACGGATTCAAGAATGTGTCATTTCAGCCCTAAACAGAGTGCATTGGATCATTGTGCAACAGTGTGCCCTGTACTCTTCCCAGTCCACCCATCCTCCCATCCCCACCACCCACTGCTCCCTTACTCCTTCCTAGCAGGGGTGAACATTACAAGCTCTGATCTCCTTCCTGTCCTTGCAGCTGGACAGCTGGGTAGTCTTAAACTTCTGCTTTACTGTCATGAGGCGTTCTTGAATTCCTCCGCCGCAAATCTTTGTACATACTGTCCAACTTGACCATGGTCTCATTCTACACCCTAAGAGTAAGAAAAATGAGAAAAAAAGAGGTACATTGTAAGTGTTGTAGTCCTGAATCAGCAAAAAGGATGGTGGATACCAACCTGGATGCTCGGAGTTGCCTTCAGCTCTGCCCTGTTTGCTCCTCCTCTTTTCACGCTGTTCCTTGCGACGTTTCTTCTCATCACTGTTGCCTTGTCCTCGGTTGCACTTCCTGATTTTGCACTTTTTCCGCTGGATCGCTTCGGGACAAGGATCTCCGCCAAACTGAGGCTCAAGCATCACCATGCGTGTTCGGATTGTATGACCTTTCCCACAGGACTTATTACACTCTGACCACTCGCTCCACTCTGACATGACACAGTCTATGGCTAAGAAGAAATATGAAAAAAAAAAGCCTTAATAATGAGTAACCGTACAATAAATCACACGATGACACAAAAGTAATGAAGGACATTAGTTTTAATTTCTGTATCAAATTTTAGTTAACATTTGGATCACTGTCTTGGAGAAAACGTTCTATCCCTGTGAAGATTCAAGATATGCCTTGACAAAATCCAATACTCTGAGTCATTATGTAAGAGAATCCATGATAATTACCATATAACAAAACAGACATTTCAGTGGTCCATTCATGCAGGAAGTTCAGTCTAATCTTATTTCATTTGTTGAAACAGATCTCAAGAACTCTCAAAAGTGTGACAAGCAGACTTTTTGCTTTTTTCATGTTCAGACAGGTTCAGGAAGGGTTAGGCATGTTGCTACTCACATCTATATCAATATACATCAACGCAATGAGAATAAACAAGAAACTTAGAATACACAAGATAAAGACCAACTCTGTTTATCTGCCCTTTCTTACTGTGACAGAAGTCCCCTTATGAATGTAAATGTTCACATGAAGACTCAAGTTTTCATAACAAGTATTAGATGATAAATGACATAAATTAATAAATTAGAGATGAACATGTTCAGTGCTTGGTTAATTTCATTACTTACGACACTCTGGTAGCATGCACTTCTCAACCTGTTCTAATTCTTCTGTACACTCTCCCAGTTCCACAGGCGACTTGAGCATACGCTGCCGTGTCCTCAAACCCTTCCCACAAGTTACACTGCAATCACTCCAGTCAGACCACGGAGTCAGTAAGCAGGGAATTGTATCTAAGCCAAAGAAAAACACATACTTTTTCTCATTTGCTTAGATGAATGCAATATCAAACATATTCTACAACCTGGTTTCCAAATGAATTGGTGCATTGTGTAAAGTGTAAATCAAAAAATAATAATAATAAAGCAATGCAGAATAGTACAAAGTGAAATAATACCAAGTCAACTTATGAAATGTTAAGACTGAGAAATATATATTGAGGGGATTGAACTACCAGAAGGCAACATTGCAGACATAGAGGACAGTTACAAGTACCTGGGGATCCCGCAGGCGAATGGGAACCATGAAGAGGCCGCTAGAAAAGCTGCAACCACCAAGTACCTGCAGAGGGTCAGGCAAGTCCTGAGGAGTCAGCTGAATGGTAAGAACAAGATCCGGGCCATCAACACGTACGCCCTGCCCGTGATCAGGTACCCTGCTGGGGTAATAGGCTGGCCAAAGGAGGAGATAGAAGCCACTGACATAAAGACAAGAAAGCATGCATGGAGGGTTTCACCCCAAGTCCAGCACCCTGAGGCTGTACGCTAAGCGGAAGGAAAGGGGCCGGGGACTGGTGAGCACCACAGTCCAGGATGAGACAACGAACATCCAAGAATACATTGGGAAGATGGCCCCAACTGACCGAGTGCTCAGTGAATACCTCAGGCAGCAGAAACCCAAGAAAGAGGAGGGAGACGAGGAACCATCATGGAAGGACAGGCCCCTGCACGGTATGTACCACCGGCAGATAGAGGGGTGCTATGAGAAATCCAGCACATAACAGCAGGGTGCAAGATGCTAGCAGGCAAGGCATACATGGAACGCCATAACCAAGTGGCCGGCATAGTGTACAGGAACATCTGTGCCGAGTATAACCTGGAAGTCCCGAGGTCAAAATGGGAGATGCCCCCAAGGGTGGTGGAGAATGACCGAGCTAAGATCCTGTGGGACTTCCAGATACAGACGGACAAAATGGTGGTGGCTAACCAACCGGACATAGTGGTGGTAGACAAACAGAAGAAGACGGCCGTAGTGATCGATGTAGCGGTTCCGAATGACAGCAATATCAGGAAGAAGGAACACGAGAAGCTGGAGAAATACCAAGGGCTCAGAGAAGAGCTCGAGAGGATGTGGAGGGTGAAGGTAACGGTGGTCCCCGTGGTAATCGGAGCACTAGGTGCGGTGACTCCCAAGCTAGGCGAGTGGCTCCAGCAGATCCCGGGAAAACATCGGAGATCTCTGTCCAGAAGAGCGCAGTCCTGGGAACAGCTAAGATACTGCGCAGGACCCTCAAGCTCCCAGGCCTCTGGTAGAGGACCCGAGCTTGAAGGATAAACCGCCCGCAGGGGCGTGCTGGGTGTTTGTTTGTTTATATATATATATATATATGTTTGAATTTTATTCCAGCACTGTGTTGTATTACCACTTCTTTTAATAACACTGTATTGAATTTGGGAAGTAAGGAAACCCATAGCTGTAATCCTGTTCTGTTCTTCCTCACTCTCTCTCTATCTGCCATAGGCTATTTTTTTTGTAAAAGTGGATGGCCTGGACTGTAGACAACCCAGTTTAGCACCATTTTTTATGGGTTTTGACCTTATCTGTAATGAACTAAACCAGCATCTTGACAAGTATACTTGACTCCATGCTGTGATATAGTGATTTGCACTACAGAATTGTCTTTTAAATGTCGTGCTGCCAAAGTTCTTAATGTCATAGCTGTTTTCATTTTTAGCCGTGTGCATTTTATTCTGATATCTCGTTGGATCCTCTGAATGATTTAATTATATAATTCAACACAGGTGATGATATGCTCAAGCTGATATCAACAAAGGTTACAAAAATATAATAATGTTTTACTATTTTTTTCTGCTTTATTTTTATTAAATACTTTGTAGTTAAACACCTGGTGGAGTAGCTATTACAGAGACATAAAAAGTATGAATACTGTTAATTTAGCACAGCTACGGCATAAACCATTGGATGATGGTCTAATGAACTTGTTACGCACTGTATCATCTATGTATTTTTTTTACAAAAAATGTTCAAATTTCTTAGTTTTAACATTTGACACTTAAAAATATTGCAGCAAGTAAATACAGTGTATTAATTATTTTATCATTATTGTATTCAGATGTTATTTACATTTTTATACAGCATCCTGACTTTTTTGGAAAGTTGTAACAAATGTTTTATTTTAAATGCAATCAAAACGTATAATTGAAACTTGGAATGAAGGCACTAGAAAGTTTGTCATGAGGGAACAAGGGAAAAAAATGAATTTCAAATGACAGAAGTTCAGGCAATAACTACAGGAAATCCATTTGGTTATATCAAAAAATAGTTTTAACACTTTACATAATGTGAAAACACTGACTGCTGAAATATATTGTGATTGGTGTAGATAGTGTTAATGGGGCAATTTTCACCAGATTTTCACCGTAGGAGGTTTTAGGATAGTTGTGGACTGAAAATGATGCTACTCACGACATTCTGGCATCATACACTTCTCCACTTCTAGAACCTCTGCCCCACAAATGGAGCCATCTGCAGGCGGCATCTTCACCATTCGCTCTCTCCTCTTCATGCCAAGACCACAAGTGGCACTGCAGACATCCCATTCACCCCATTCTGTAACTAGGCAACTACTGGGAGCTAAGACCAAGAGGAAAGTGCACGGTACAGAAAATTCAGTGTTACTTACAGTTGAGAAGTAATGTGTTGATATGAAAGTTTGATAAACGGAAAATGAAATCAAAAACTCACAGCATTCCTCATTTACCACACAGTTTTCAGTCTCCTCTGTGGGCAAAGTGCAGATTGAGCCATCATCGGGGAACTGTTTAACATAACGCTCCCTGGAACGTGTCCCTGCACCGCAGGACACACTGCATGGAGACCAGGTTATCCACTCTGACATCATACAAGTGGAAGCATCTTGAGAGTCAAAGGAGAAAGATGAAGCAGCCAATGAGTCCAACAAAGGCCGGATGATTTTGGCAACAGAAAGAATTATGAATTTTGAAAATGTTAATTATAAAATGTTAATTGTGTTAAATATTCTTGGACAGTATAAGTGTGGTGCCCTTGCAAATTATTTACACAGAATGATTTGGCTTATAATCAAATCTCCCTGAATGACGCAGTTGTGATTTGCTTTTCTGTATTTCTGTTTTCATATATAATTCCTATGTTAACTATAATATTGTTTGTTGTTCCATACTGTTAATCTTTTATCTCTCTGCTGTCTGTTGAGGCAGATGGCCTGTATCCCTGAGTCTGATTCTCCTGGAGGTCTGTTATAGTTAAAAGGGATTTTTTTTCTCCCCCCTGTTGCCAAGTGGTTGCTCATAAGGGAATAGCTGAGTTTCTTTATATAATATCTACAGATCTTGATCTCATTAGCAACTTTGACAAAGCCAATATGACTATGGAAAAAAAGTTGCTTTCAAATTTATGGTAATTATTAAAAATAAATTTCAAAGTGGAATAACACTATTGCATCGTTCACGATGTTAAGTGATATTACTATTATTATTAATACGAATGCTCTAATCATTCTTACTTTCTTTTTATCATCATAAGTTTGATTGTACCAGAAACACAAATACAAAAAAGTAAGAATGATGTTAGTGCAGACTCACTGATATTGCCCGTGCCACATATAAATAACAAAATTGGCCTTTTTACCGTTTTTTTTATTTGTAGTCATTTGTTGTTAAAAGTGAAGGATTTAACAGAGAACAGGAAAATAAAAATGGCTTGAATGTAGGCATCATGCCTGTTTTAAATGTGGGCGCAGTCTTAATGGACAGCTGAATTACTCACATTATTTATTCATACGTGTCACGAGTCATCTCAAAATACAGAGCACCAACACCTTTCTCCAAGTGTAATAAATGACAAACTAATGGCTAGGTGAAGTCTGAAAACATAAAACAAGTCTAACCCAGCCCTGAGGCAGTGCAAGTACCTCCGGAACACAGAGTACAATTTACAGCCAAATGTCTCTTATAAATAAATATGCTTAATGGCCTCTTCGAAACAAAGTGTTCTCTTCGCCTGTCTTTCTACTCTAACGTTCCTGCTGCTGTAGAGTGCTACCTCGGGTATTTTATGAATAACAAACAAAAGAAGCATTTCAAAATATGCCATAACTTTTTCAAGACATTAATGGGTACGATAATTATCACAGATATTAAAAATGCTCATAAAGGTGCTCAGTGGATGGGGAATCTGTGGAGGAATCTTAATTAATTATACTGTTTCTCCATCTTCAAAGCAGTCTTCTACTTTTTTCTGGCCAACCCAGTGCGATTAGTTTTTTTTTTTAGATAAATACCCACCCTCATCACTACATCCAGGCCCCATGCAAGGCTCAAAATCCTGAGTGTGTGGGCAGGGAACACTGAGGTCCAACTGTGCCTTCAGCATCCTCTGCCTCATTCGTTTGCCCTTTTCACAAGTGGCCGAGCTGCAGGCAGACCATGGAGACCAGTTTGAGTAGATACATGTCTCAGGAGTATCATCTGCAGGATAGAAAGGGGAATAGGCGTTCTATAATAGCCTACCATTGTTAAGTGTGCTTTTAATCTTGGGTGTGTGAAAAAGAGAAAATGGAACAGGATGCAGACCTTCCTCTTTCTCCTCCTGGGCAATATCTGCTACAATGTCATCCACGTTGTCTGGGACAATGTTGCACTGTTCACCCTGTGAACACAAGACAGACATTTATATTGCTACAATAGTCCACCGCTGTGGAAGTGGTTTGTTGCTCTGGGTTTCTGTTTATTCTTGTTCAGTCCTTCTATTCACCTCCTAGGGCTAGCAGAAGCACACAGGTAAGCAAAAGGTCACCATACATTTAAAATGATCCTAGTTGTGGTAGGCACACAATATAGATAATGACTATAGAGTACAGGAATGCATTTCATAATTTGTGGATGTCAACACAGAATCATGCATAAAAAATACCCACAGCTGCCTCTAGATGCCACTGAAGGACTGCTAACCTTTGAGCTCTCTTGCAGCGATAATGTTTCATCACTCCTCATAATTGAAAAAGCTTAATATCTTGTAGAAAACTAATTTAAATACCTGCATTAAATGGTTTAATTAACTAAATGTTTATGCTGCACTTCCTTCACAAGCTGTACTGAACATCACAATACTAGTGCTGCACATATTGCTACTACTGATATCATTATAAGAGAAAATAATTTAAATTTTTTAAATAAACCACTAATTTGTTCATAAGTGGTTTAAATATACAAATTTTTTTCACCGTACTGCCCTAACAGAATGCAGGAAGTGAATAAAAAATGCTCCCTAAGCTTTTTTCTTCATGTTTGGGGAGGAAACCCCTATCTCTCCCCTTCATAAAGGAATCACTGGATTGATGAGTTTTATTGTGCTGTAATGGAGCTTTCTTCGGATCACCAAACTGATTGCACTGAAACACTTTTCACAACTAAAATACAAAGTGTGGTAAAAAAACAGGATGATCAACTGTAAACACTGTATAATGACTAAATGTTTGCCTTTAGAGGTCGGTGTATGCCTGTAATAATGAAATTGGGTGCATTATATCACTATTCCATCAAAGACACAACCAAGACTTGACTGTTAGGAAAACAGACAAACCTTTCTGGCAATGCGTTCCACCATCACCCTCGCCACAGGGGTAATAGCACCCCCCTCAGGATCATAAAAAGGGCTTTGTGGATGATCCAGACTGGTTAAGGGACGAATTTTTTCCTGGGGCACACTAGGCTTGTTAGGAGACTAAAAGAAGCACAGACAAAGAAGGAAAAAGGGGGAAAAAATACATGAGCCACAAGAAAGTGGAGCTTTAGGATTTTAAAAATAACACTCTGACAAGGCTTCTTTGAAAAATACATTTTCACGTTAAGGACAGTGAGCGCAAAGTCACAAAAGTTACACAAAATGCAAGTTGAACAAAGGACAAGTTTCAAAGTCAGAGAGCAGCTGTGGACGAGCAGTGTAGTTTATATGGGAGCTACTCTCAGTCAACAGTAAAGGTCTGCCAGCAGGGGGCTGATAGAAGCACCACCGCCAGAGGCAGTCTGGAGGCAGAAGACCAGCTCATCCTTCAACCCCCACTGAGGCCACCCAAAAGAAAAATAGAGAAAGAGCAGAGCTGTTTTTGTTTGTCAGAGAGGGAAGGATAAGCAAAAAGGTGAAGAGTGGTCATTAATCAACCGTTACTGTAAAAGTACAATGGTTGAGACTTGATACTCTGTTACAGACCTGTGCGTTTAACAACTTTGTAACAAAGACGCAACGTCTCATCCTTCCAGAATAGCAACAACAGACTTCTTAAAAAGCTTTTGCACTACTGATATGGTCATTCCTTATTCTCAACAACACATAGTTTTATATCTCAATACTTATTTTATTTTATTTTGGCAATATTTAAATAATGGAGATTAGAACAGTGGAGCCTTTTCATTGCGCTGAAAATGTTGCATTTGGATAGAGTAAACTTAAGAGTGCACTGCATTACTTAGATCCTAAAGACAAAATGAACATTTGTGTTTAACATTGCTCCAATACATACAGTTCCAAGAAGGAACTTTTTTTGTGTGTTATTCACATGCAATTTACTGACATTTATTTGAGGCAGAGATCTGCAGTCATTACATTATGTTAAAATGCATGTCAAGCTAAAGCCAAAAACTGTGGATTCAGACTTCCCTCAACCAGCATTAAAGAAGAACAATTGTTGAGGCTCATTGCCACAATTGCCTTTTATATTTCTTAGCCTACATACTTCTTTTGGTTCTTCTAGGTCCACTTGTGAGAGGAACAAGGTGTTCCTCTCACAAGTGGTAATTTCACATATTTTAAAATCCACTGCTGAATACAATTTTGTGATTGATTTGATTTGATTTTATTGATTAGCATTCAAATTCAAATCTCAGTGAAAACAGTGAAAAAACAAACAAACAAACAGTGAAAACAGAACAAAAATCTACCATAAAGAAAGAAAGCATGAGACAAGGCTAATCAAAAGGTATTGGCTGAAGCATTTGCTTATTACGCCAACCCTTTTCACAAAATATCTATCTAAATATCTATCTATCTATTTTGTATATTTGTACAGTAAAAAACAGAGGAAGAGAAAAGGTTAAATTAACCGATAGGCTGGCCAAAATAAACAAGAGGCTACAGTTCAGTGGGTGAACTGTATGAGCTCTAATACATCAGCCAAAAGTTTCATACATGTTTAGTTACAAAATTTGGTCAAACTGTAAGCCTAATCTCTTGGTGCTGACAGGAGATATTGAGCATGCAGCACCTGAGAGTGAGGGCTGAAGGAGGGACATTGCTCAAGGCTTTTAGAGGAGAATTGGATGGGCGATGACACTTGAATTGTTGCAGCCTGGCGGTTTGATGTGAGAGAGGGAGTGATTGTGAATGTGGGCAGACAGGCAGATGAAGAGGTTGGTATAATGACAAGGTCAAAATGTGAGTGTGAAGGGAAGTCTCAGCTGGTGATGAGAGCGAGGAAGGTTATCCAGGGGGTAAAAGGCAGAGCGAACAACAGCTTGCAAAAGGCTGCGATTGCCCAGGGAATGTGGGGTTGTAACCTTATTTGAGTGAGGGACACTAATGTTGTTGCTGCATCATTTTCAGAAGGTTTTAGTTAAAATTAGTTAAGTCAAACCTTAACTGCTTATTGAGCATGCATTAAGACAACTTAACTAATTAAATTAATAAGCTATTATGTTAACAAGTTTTGATATTCACATACAATGTTTAGTAACATCTCAGTAGTAAATTGTACAATCTTACATTTTAACAAACATAGAAACACTGGTATAAGTGCTTTCCTCACCATATATTAGATTAATGGTAGTTCCTCATGTTTCACTTTAGGAACGGCTGATGTCACAACAAATTTAAAAACATTTTACATAGCACAAGCACGCTTAGAGCAAAAACAGAAAAAAAACACTTTACTGTGCCATTGTTTGAGGGTAAATTAATAACATATTACATTTAATTTTATAAAATTTGTACCCACCTCATATGACACCCCACTATCAGTGCCTGCATCCCAGGGGATTAGGTCCTGGACCACCTTTTGGACCCAACCACACTCCTTTGTACACAAGTCCTCAGCAGACAGACCTACATTCCAGTCTGGACTGGGCCCCAACATCGTCAGGAAGGACATGAGGTGACGTGTCCGGTCTACTGAAAATTCTGCTGAGGGGGCAGCCCGCCTGAGGAAGAGCGTGAGTATGAGTTCTGAGTGCATCAAACCACTTTGTGACAAGTGGGAATCTCCAAAGGCTGTGGCACACAATGGATGTGTCCTTCATAACACCTTAGGGTAAACTGCACCTGTTCTGGACAAAATGTAATCCAGTAATGCATTTGCTGTATCCTCATGTGTTTGTGGGGCCATGCATTTTCAATTTTGCCCTCAAGTGTCCCAGAAATGAATGAAACAGTTTGCAGGTTACTGAGATTTCTGAGGTTGTGGAATGTTTAATCAGTCCATCAATCACAAAAGAGATATCCAGAGTTAGCTGAACCGAATCAGGTGTCTTTAATGTTGTGTACACATTCAAGCTGTGATGTGAAAATAAATATTTTGTACTCTGGTTCCTGGCACATTGGATTTTGCCATGCAACTTGGTCCAAGATTATTATATTTTCACAATGGTTAATATAAATTGAAGCAGAAATAAGAAAAACAACACTCTAAATATTATGCTCAGCTAGAAGGAAAGCTTATCTAATATTGGAATATTGTGGAATTTTACAGGCAGCATATAAGAAGATAAATATACAGCTTAAAAGTCATAGTAACTGATAAAAAATTCTTTGACATTTTTTAGATTCAGATTGTCAGACCACATCTATCTCCACACTACATTTACTCTGTTCTAACACTGGAGACTCACACACTTGCACCATCTTACTTGACCAATGATTGACAGCAAAACTAATTGCAAGAATTTTTCCAGATAACAGAAGAATAATTAGGAGCAAGAAGCTTCTTCTAAGAGATACAATTAGCCAGTGATTCCTCTTCACCTGTCATCATGGCTACATAAACCTATGACTTCAGCCAACTCTGTCCTGCACTTGCACATTCTGCTAATGATGCCTCTGAGGAGCTGAAATAACTGTTATCCCCTGAGAACACACAACTTGACTCAACTCCCCCGGGTCTCCGTTCAGAGAGTACTGCAAGTCTCCGCTTTATCTCAGAGTGCCACCTGGGTTCCACAAAAAAGTCAGGTGTAATTGACAGAAAAAAAAGAGACAGAACACGGCTGGTTGCAAATAAGGCAGGGGATTAATCACCCTAGATAACCCCAGTGAAATGTTTTACTAATTCCAAAATGTTTTGGTTTATAAATACGCGCAGGCGTGTTTTTGGAGAAGAGAGTTGATATAAATTTTAGTAGGTGTCAAAATGTTGCTACATGGATATATTCAGTCATTCCCATGAATATGACAGTTTTAAAAATGACTTGTGTGGGCGGTTAATCGGTGCGTTCGTTATGCTTGGTAAAGGAGACATAGACTACTTACTTAAGGTAAAGGAAATGTTTCTTGCATGCAAATCAAACAAATGAAAAACAAAGTTTTTTCTTGACAAAGTTACTTTTGATCGATTTCCACTGCTTCTTATTGCATTGCTAGCAATTGTTTTATATTCTATTATACGACATAAAGCTATTGTTTCATATCACGTGCATGTTTTGTGCACACAATATAAAATGGGCTGATGCTCTCACACTGCTTCCATAATGTTTAGGCTCAAACTCTAAAGAGGCCAATCCATTAACGATGTTTTTTTTTTTTTTTAATCCATGGTGAATTAAAATTTGATCATATTTTTCTGCGTTTATAAAATTTTGACAAGATCCCCAACACCACTGGCTGAAATGCAGCCTAAAACAATGACAGAGCCTCACCTGTGTTTTACAGATTGCTGTACTGTTGTACTTCTTTCCTGACCCCCTCGGTACATATTGATGAAAGGAAATTTTAGAATTTTTATCACTTCACGAGACTTGTTGCTACTGATTTTCAGTTTTTTCTCTCCGTTTCCCTTCCTTACGAATGATTTCTTAACAGTCACTATTTCAATGTGATCATTTATAGTTCAGCTGAAGGGTGAGCTCCATCTCTCAGGTCTTGTTGGGCTTTTTCCTGTTTTCTTAGGGACATGACTTTCAGATGCTGTTTTGTTGCAAATTGTTTTTTATGTTATTATTATTTTATTTTATGCCTCCCACTTTTTTTTTCATCCTCCACTTGTTTGGTTTCCTAATTTTTTTAAGGGCACACTGTACACCATACTGAGATATGCCAAGGTTTCTGGCTATAAGCTCTTTGGTATAATACTATTTTATGCCTGTCAAATTGTTTTATCACTGGCATTTATTGTCGATCCAACTCAAGAAATGGGAACAAATGATGTGTTTTTGTGACAGGCTGCTCGGAATAAAGTGCCTAAAGTGCCAATTTAAAATGGGCTTTTTGACAGCTTGTCTGTTGTGAGACACAACACTGGTTCATCGCTTGAGTTATGTCCCCTTTCGTATGCATGACCTAAAAATCCTTTTAAAATGGGCAGGTAATGGAATGAATATGAGCGAAAAAGCAGCCAGTGTCCAAAGTAAAATTCTGAAAGACCTTCAGAAAGCCTGGAAAACTATTGCTCAAGAGCACTTTAAAAATTAGAAGCAAGTCATTGCACAGGACTGTATAATAAAGTACTTAAAGCTTTTAGCTGCTATTCACATAAAACTCACAGAATAACACCATAGTCCTGGTTAGCGGGAGTGGGGAGGCAATAAGAAGCCAGTGTGAGTGTCATGGAGCTGTCAAGCTGCCATTTATTTATTTATCTTTTACAGACCAAAGATAGAAACAGTGAAACTAATAAAAAGATGTTTAGTTAGAAACTGAAAGCGCAACATTGTAGTGAAAAATGTGATTTAGGAGTGAGTCAGAGAATAAAGCGTAGACTCGTCAGAAGCCTTCAGGAATATCTATTATGTTAACGCCCACAACAAAATCTACTGGAAAACTGGTGTTGAAATGTTTTATTGACACCTATTTGGGACTGAAAATGTGTGTGTTTCAGTTTATAAGCAAACGCTGTCAATGAAGTTATGTTTGAGAAGTGGTCTTTAGTAGTTTGTGAAAATAAAGTTGTAACCTTCTTCTAACCTTTAGAAAAGGCTCAAACTGAGATTGTAAGAAGCAACACTTTGTGCACTAAAACGGATTTATTGCATTTTCGAAGAAAAACGATCTGTTTGTTTTAGCGCATCTTAACACAAAACCTCTATCCATACTGATGCTGGTGTTACAGTAGGCTTTGCAATATTTAGGAAAATAAGAGTTTTCTTCTTCAGTGGAAAACAATATTGACATGATAGTTCTTTTAATTACATGTTACATTTCTTATTACTGAAACCAACAGCGCTATTTCTGTAATATTTTATAGAGAGACAGTAACTAAGACTGCCTCAGACTCTCACAGTCAGGAAGCTGAGATAGATCATGACATTTACCTGGACTATTTCAGGATCAGTTACTTTTAATACAATTGCCAGCGTTATTTGTACTAGGTGAGAGTTCAGGTTTAAAATATTGTCTTTTAAACAAGAAAAGTACCAGTCTGTACTGACTGCAAAATGATATGACAGTGGAAGGACTATGGAAATACGAATGAGAAACCTAAGAAACATAATTTTTCAGATGTTTGTAAACAGAGTGTTGACTCGAAGAAACACCTGCAGCATACTGAGGCACAGAGCTGCTTCTTCACTTTGAGCGCTGAGTAGTTTGTTGGTTTATTTATTTATTTACTAGGTCAAGAGTTGAAAATTTTGAACTTTGGGTAAAAAACAGTGCTTCTTGTGGTTGTCATGTTTCATCCAAAACGTCCAATCAAAGTGAAGAGGTGTTTCATCCAAAACCTCCAATCAAAGTGAAGAGGTGTTGAGAAACACTACATCCCATCAACCATCCCAATGGAGATGGGATGCACAAATATTGGTCTCTGAGTATTCATGTCTGTACTACAACAATATTGCTATCAAAGTAATGCAACACATTACTTCCAAATATTGCGGACAAAACATCTCAGTCAAAAAAATCCTGCACCTCCTTTCAAATACTCTTAGCTGGGTATTTTCAGAAGAGGATCTGGCGTATCCAGCTGGCAAAATAGCTTTGTTAGACATGGCAACTTTGGGGAATACTCAGAGAACTGAACTTTCATCATGCTAGCTAGTCAAAAGAGCAAACTGAACATCTGGGGAAGTGATTCTTAGACAATCGGTCTAGCATTTCTTAGACAGATTGAAAAGAGGTGTTTCAGTAATGCTCAGTTTAAGACAATTTGTTTTTTAGCATTAAAGCACATAAACCTATTTTGGCAGGAATCTATAATAAAAGCATATTATTATGGACACTTTAACTTCGGGATAAAGGCCCATCTCTATTCTGTGTTTAGTCTAGGGGTTGTACTTAGACTTTGCACAGAAAAGTCATTCATACACCTAAAGAAGCACAAACATTGAGACACACCACCTTAGACATTTGCTCTGGTTTGCTGGTACCTTTAACACACAAAGGTACCAGCAAACCTTATGTTTTGCTGCCATAAATATCCATACACTGTATGTAATTTCATATGCGAACCTAATAAGACTCTTTTAAAAACTACATGGTGCATTTTCTAATTTCATGACTGAAATGTGTACTTAACTCTTTTGACGCACAGTGACCATGGTAATTATTTACATAAAATGTCCTTTCCTTTTTCCTCCTCCAACCAACATAATTGATCCAACACACTCTCGCATGTGCTGTTCATAATCACTGTGTGAAACAGTTAATTGGTTGCATATACAGAGCAGGGTAGGCTAATTAGCCCTTGTGGATATCATTGCTTCTATTTCTGGCTGTGTTCTTCCATTCAGATATTAATCCCATTGCCCTTATTCTAGCTCTGTGGTTGAAGAAACAACACACACACAACAACACACAGGACATTTTTCTATACTAACGGATTAAAACAGGTTCTTGTTGTTGACATGAATGAGAAAGTAAATGACTCATATGAATATAGGGGTAAATAAATAAGCAAACAGTAAGTTAGTGTCGCTGGTGGTTTTCCCTGATCAGCGAGCTCTGATGATCTACTTTAAAATGATAACTTCATCTTAAAAACTTCACACGATGATTTAGTCATGCAAAATCTTTCAAAAACTCACTGTATAGACTCTTTTTATTGCCTCCCATCTTTTTACTTCAAGGTAATCCCATTTCTTTATGTCTTAATGCAGTTAAAATATTAGTAAGATTAAAAAAAAAACAAAATATAAACGTGACTTTTTACTTTAAAGTTCAAATATAGACTCAATTTGCACATTCCCCAATGCCTTACAAAACAGCTCCACTGCCTCCAGTGCACTACCAATTAGTGTTAGTGAACTTGGGTGAAAAACTGAGTCATTTTTTCACAGTACTGAACAAACTCTACTGATAAGGCTTGCTTGAAATGGCTCAACAAATCCCTGAAATATTGGTAGGAAATCAGAACTGCACTGCAATCAATGATGCATTTAAAGAACCTAAGATGATTAAGATTTTGAAATTTCATCAATTAGAGATAGTGAGTATGTGTTTGTTCCTTAACCTCAGGTCCACGCCTGGGAGGTTGAGAGTTCTGTGCAATATGTTAGCTGTTTCTAAGACTGCACCCTTCTGGACAGAGACCTCTGATGTTGTATCTAGAAGCTGCTGGACCTACTCTTTCAGCTTGGGAGTTGTAGCACATAACGCTCCTATTACCACTGGGACCACTTTGGACTTCACCATTCCACATCTGTTCAAGTTATCCCTTCAGCCTTCGGTACTTCTCCGTTTTTTTCTGTGCTCTTTCTTTCTGATGTTGCTGTCCCAGGGGATTGCCACATCAATCATAACTGTGGTCTTCTGCTCCTTGTCAACCATCTGAATGTCTGATTTGTTGGCCAGCAGCTGCTTGACTGTCTGGACCTTGAAGTCCCACAGGACCTTGAAGTCCCACAGGACCTTGAAGTCCCACAGGACCTTAGCTTTGGGGTTCTTAACCACCTTTGGCAGTATCTCCCATCAGGAGCTGGGAACTTCCATGTGGCATGAATGTTCCTCTATGATATCCCAGTAACTTGGTTGTGCCTCTCACTGTATAGTGTCCCATATTGAATTTTTTTATATTACAGCTATGTGCTCGAGAGTCTCTGGGACATGGTTGCACAGCCTGCAACTTGGGTCCAGCCTGGTTGTTGCCTTACAAGAAAGTCTTTCTCCTTGGAAGCAAAATATGAAGAAATGAGGCTCAAGACTACGATAAAGCACTCTGCCAGCCAGTCCTTTTTCAGTAATGACCGTCTGTAGCTCCTTGCGGAGGGTGTTGATGACTGTGTGTACTAGAATAGACTGATTAGACCATATTCATAATGTTTGAAAAATAATTCACTGTAACTTTGTCAGGGAGTTTTTAATGTTTTATTTGATTATGCTTCAAATGTTATGTTATACTTATGTTCACATATTTCACCAGACACAGTTTTCTGTTGAAACAGGAAGCTGACCCTGTGACTCTGTGACTTTTACCGCAAGAGATCAGTACAGAAATACACATCCGCAGAAGTTGACTTGTATTATCTTATTCTTAGAAATTGACTTGTAGCACACACACTTTGTGACACACACACACACACACACACAGCTTACACACAGACAGCATCAGGACCTGCGTAACAGGAAATGTGATTATATTTGCATATTGATGATGTAACCTATAAAAATAAACGAATGCTGCAGTTCGGTGTGACTCTCTGTCTGAGTTTCACCCGTGCCGCACGTTATCAATCTCAAGTGTCTCAGTGTTGTTTACTCACCTGACTGTTTGTTAACTGTAAATCTCTGACAAACTTAAAATTAAAAATTTTAATAATCTGAAATACTGCATTTCTATTTTCATGACCTATAAGCCATAATCATCAAAACTAATTTTTTTTTTGAGATACACTAGTATATATCTGAGATATATTGATTTCAAACAAAAATCATCAAATTCCAGAAGTGATCCTAGTCAATTTAGATTAAACTTGTTCCTGTGTAGCAGCTCTGACACATTATAGCCCCATATCACATTATCACATTGCCAGGATTGGGTTTGATAAATTTATGATTTATTTGTTTTTGGTCTGTCATTGATCCACTGCAGATCCAAGATACAAATGAGTACCGCGGGCCTTGACAGTTTATTTTTGCTCACAAGCCTTTATGCATCTTTACACATCTAAGTCCTAAACAGTATTAAAAAGCAAGTTTAACTATTTGTATTATTCATTTTATACAATCAATTAGGGTTTTCAGGCAATTTATGAATTTTGTTTATCGATTTATAAGTGAAAAATGTTTTTTTTATGTATTATTGTCTAAAAGAGTTTTATTTCACAACCTCAGGAATATTTGAATGCATGACATGATAATTACCTAATTTATTTATTTATATTACGATAACTGAAACGTCCTGGTATAAAGCATAAAATAATGTCCTGTTACATTTCTTATAAACCTTCCAAAACCACAAATAGGCATCATCATAATTAAAGACATATCACTTACACGTTAAGCGGCTGCCAGGCGGGCCACTGTGCTTTCATTTTGATGACGGTCAGGACTTCATCACCCTACAGGAGAAAGATAAATGCACACAGATTTAGCGTTAGTCTGCTGAAATTATCTAACATCTCACTTCAAAAAGACCAGTGAAAGACTTTCCACACTCTATGACTTGGATACATGTGATATGTGTGGTTAAATAGCTGAATACAACGTATCCATAGATAGAATCTATACTATATAAAACTATATAAATGTATTGAAATTATTAGTAAATTAAATTTTATGGAAATTGTAAAAGCATCATATTTGATAAGACAGTTTGTAGAGCTTTTAATCTGGCAGTTACAAGAACTGCTATTGGCTCTGTTCCAGTTGGAACTCTCCACTCTCAATGACAACAACAAGAAATTACACATACATGCATTTTGTTGTCATCTCTTTGTGTTCGGTTTTCTTCTAAAATATATTCTCTATATCATAAATACTGTATCCAATCTTAATTCCATCTGTGATGCTATATCATATTAAGAAGGTTTATAACCTTTGCGTAAAATCCTCAGTCAGTCAGTTTTAAAACATAAGTTAACGCCACACTTGCAAATTTAAAGCGAAGTGTGAATATGAATATGACGTCGAGTTATCACTTTTGAATTCGTAGGTTAGTTCACATATTGAAAAAGGTTTTGGTTTGTATTTATGCAAAAGGAAACATTTTTATTTTCTCAGGTGTTTTTGTATTTAAAAGAAATGTCAGATAATAATGCAGCATCTCACATTACTACAACTTTGGTGTATTTGTTTTTATCTCGACCTGCAAAGGTGACTGAGGAGAAATGTTTTGGCCATCTAACTTTCCTGGCAGTAGGTTAGAATAAGAGTTTGTTTACCAGTTTGTAAACTAATGAAAAAAGAGCTAGCAAATATTGCTCTACGACCAATAGAAAAGCCATTAACACAACAAGCAATATTCAAGACTACCACAGTAACAAGGATCACAACTGCACAAGGCAAAAATGAACCCTTTTCTGACATTCTAGCCTTTTTGGAAGCTGGAAGGATACGTTTCAGCTTCTTTACCTGCAAACCCAGAAACAATAGAACCATATATTTTTACAATAACTACACTTGAATGGTAACATGTACTCAGAGGGCATGATTCTTGGGAAAAGTTCCTTTGAACCACCTTAGTCAACTTAGCCTTCCACTTATTTGTTTGTAATTGAGCCATATACTGCACTGAATAAAAAAAAGTGAAAAGGGATGTTTGTTTTTTTTCATATCAAAGTGTTAATGAAATGTCACAGTGGAGAGCTGCATGTAAAAGGTAACATGCTGCACCTTTCCTAATATGAGCATCTTTTTTTCTTTTACTGTGAAAGGACCTTCTTTAAAAGAGAATGACAGGAGATGATTAGATGTAATTGATGCCAAAATCTAAACCATTAGACTTTAAATGGGCACAATGTGTACCTGTGGTTGGGAAAATATAAGAGCACTTGAAAATAAACTAGTAAATATAAAGTATCAGGGTTAATAAATTTCTGCAAAGAGTAAAAAAAAAAGGACAGAGTAGAATCTCAGTGGTATTCCCCCGGCCGTATCTTAGATAGTGGCCGTCTGTTGAAAGTCTTTTCAGGAGCAGTAAAGAGGATGTCATCTAATATTTCCCATCATTACTCAGTAATTGCCAGATACCCATCACTTAGTAGCTCTCTAGACATTTTAATGGAATGGATAAGTGTCATAATTAATAGGAGACATGTCAGTATCTTGTCCGCAAGCTATGAAGCAGCCTCAGGCACATCTGCCCCTGCCCTCGGTACTATTAATTTTTAATTTACCTATAATTGACATCACCACTGACCTTATCTTCTAGTGAATTTTATTTTATGCTAAAATGTTCCAGTTTTCTCACTCAGAAGTTACACAACATGGTGCAGAGTTGCAGTTGTTAATACACACATAGACAAACACAGACAGTTTCTTACAGTTTCTAAGTTGGCAATAAGTGAAAGTTCACAATATCCACAATATACAGTTTCTTTGCAACTGTTAAAAAAATACATGAATAATGTTTGAGTTTTAATGTTAGTCACATGAAAAATATGTAAAGCAAGAGCATCACACAAGCAAATAGTCTAAAGCACCTACAGCACAACTCCTAGCAAAACAACCTTAGACCCTTATTGACTATGTTTGACATTGATATGAATTGCTCTTTTTGTAAAAAGGAAAAACAATGTTTTTATTCCCGTTCAAGAAGAAAGGAACCATCTGTCAATGCAAAATCCGAAAGGAAAGAAAAAAAAGAAAGGTAAAGGAGAACTGCTAACATCTGAGCCAAGCTACTGTAGCTTAAAGAACTGTTTGACTATCAAAGAGGTTTATGTGTCTATATTTTACTCTAAAAAAGGAAATAAAAATGTTTTATTTTGTAATTGTAAAATTATTACTTCTGAATTACAGAGAGATCATCCATCTTCTGTTGTGTATAAATATTTTAATGTATTAGAAGCACCCATGGAAACAAACACCCCATACAACTTTGTTGCTAGCTTTATCGAGCAGAACAGAGAACACACATTTATTGGCCTAATGAAAAAAATCTGCAACAGATCATTATCTTGGCACAAAATTCCAAGAGTCTGAATTAATTTTTTAATTAACATGTATAACGTTGCACAGATATTTTTTTTCTATGTTTTCTTATCGAGTGCATCTACCATAGATTGTCGTGCTGCTATAAGAAAATCTTTATCGCCTAAGCAACTGGTTACTGCAGCATCACTTTATGGCAGTGCCTCGAAAGACATAGAATATCATGCCATCATGTTTCTGCTTCCCAGATGGCTCTTCATAGAATTTATTAAGAGATGCTTTGATTTCATTACTGTCATCTTTTTTTCTGTTACTTTGTTTGTTTCTTTATAATATATAAATATAAGTTGTTTTAATGTTTTATGTTGCAGTTTTCCTGCTTAGAATACTGAATGTTATTGGTCAGCCTACACCACTAATTAATGGGGTTCTCAATGGAAGAATTATTTCAAATTTTTTGCTTTTCCTCATGTGTATGTCAGAGGCAGCCATAGAGGGATAGAATTTCAAAGATTCGGTGTAAGTAGACCTCCTACTGCCTAAATTGACTATAAATCCAGTAATGACAGGGAAGTCTAAATCTGAGCCCTATTACCAATGTAACTTGTCCTTTGCTTCCCCTGCAAACACATACAGTAGTTAGCTTTTCAGAGAACCTGTCATTTCCCTCAACTAATTAAATACTGAGCAAAAGCAAACCTATAAATCTTTTGCATTTCACAGGGTGGCAGCTGAGGAACAACTTCTCAGGAAGTCATTAGAATGGACTCAGAAAGTGTCTTTTCAATTTATATGCTTTAGAACAGAAAGAAAAAGCAGTTACTAATAAATCCACAGCTCTTTCCTGCTCTCACATGTCACATGTCCAATTCGAGTGTTTCCTCAAGTTATAAAAATGTCTATCCGGACAAACGTGCAGAATTTCATTTTTCATCAATCTTTGCTATTGAGTAAGTAAAATGTATTTATACAGCACCTTTCACAGATAAAAATCACAAAGTGCTTCACAATGAAACCAGAAATTTAAAAAAACATAATGTAACATAAAACAACAAATTAATTAAAGGCTTGTCTGTATAGAAATGTCTTCAGCTGTTCATTTAGGAAATATGATTTTTTTTTTCTTATTAGAATCAGAATCAGTGAAATCTATATAAATGAACCCCATTACACTAACACATCATGTCATACAATATAGTTAATTCCATTAATGACTCATCGTGTTGCGATAGCAGTCAGATGCTTCTGTCCAACAGGACAAACAAACCCAAGTACAAAGTGACATTAAAAATTAAAATATTCTATACAATAAACAAACATTTGAATACGAAACAAGGGCACATTTGTCAATGTAGAGCTAGTAATTACTGTCAGTAACCATTTAATTAATTTTATCTTTAGTTCTTTTTATTAAATTAAATATTAATTTAATAAATATTGATTATATCATATATAATTAATACAAATAATTACCTAATCATGTGACTTTGTCAAATGGGATTTGGAAATGTGAAAAAGGAAAAAGAAGTGTTTTATATTTCTTATATAAATGTAAACATTTCTTTCATGGTCTTAAGCATTTGAAAATAGTTCAGATAAAGATTTTTTTGCTCATGTTTATCAAGTCTAGAGTGTCTTTTTTTCAAATTATGTTACGGTTACGCATGAGTGTAGCAGATTGACTTATTACTGCTGATGATCAGACTCTTCTGATATAAAAACTGTTTTTTCTGACAGAAAAGTGACAGGATGTGAGAGTAGGCTTGAAAATGTAATAGTTTGGTATTTTGTTTATTGTTTCACAACCTACTAACAAAAATTCAGTCAAATTAAAAACACAACTGTATTCAAAATCTCATGAATTATTCCTCGATTAAACCCGGATAGAGGTCATACTTGAGGTGAACGTGTAGTCTTTTGGTCAAAAACATTGTAATTATTTCGGGAAATCAAAAATGTGCAATAGCAAGGACATGCATGAATAAATAATAAATCTTTCATTTGCATTGGATTTTTCTCTTGACCCTGTTAAAAAGAATCATCACTGGAATGGATCCCATTGACAGAGTCGTCGAAAGCCACTGGGTCAAGCCTTTCCTGCTGGGATAGAACTGACCTGTCGCACTCCCTCACACTGAGGAGATCAGCCATGAAATTGGCTCACAGCGAGCTGAAGGTATAGTCTTTAAGTGCTGCCTCAGCGAGGTAATATCCAAGTTGTGCATGGTTCCCTATTGGACAAAAGGGCAACCATCGGATCTTTTCCTTTAACTTCATTACCAAGACAACTGTGCAGGGTGGCTTTTCTTCAGCTGTTCTTCAGGTTAGGCAATGTTTTTATTCACAAAGATGAATTTACTAGTTGTGTACAATCTTTGATTCTCTGATCTGACTCTCAGTAATTTTCTCCTGTAAAATTTTTCACCTTTAAGGTCACACTGCTCCTTCTCCAACAGTCACACAAGGCAGCAGACACAGGGCAGTTCTTCACATGGTTTCATATGGGTAATACAAATTATTAGGTGCCTTACAAATTGGCACCATACACAAATTTGAGTGGCCTAATTTTAAAGCTTAAATATGGTTTATTGCCCCCCAAAAAGCAATAAAAGTTCTAATTAAGAATAAGAGCTCATAAAGAAGTATGTCATTCAGGCACCATGAACATGAAAACATGGAGGGTTTCAGATGAAGATGCTAAAAGAGTCATTATGGTGAGTCGGGAAAAGAGAAAGCATCTGCTAACACACAATCAACACCAATAGATTATTTATAGTATTGTCATATTTGTTTTGTTTACTAATATAATTAACAGATATTACTGTTTAATATTTCAAATATATAACATTGACACACAAAGAAAGGAAGAGAAGGAGAAAGACACTCAAACAGACCTGCAGCTGTTGCATTCTACGCTAGCATAAACATGTTATTTTAAATATTGTTTGCATTCAAATACTGTAATACTGTAAAAAAAAAAAAAAAAAAAAAAACTCTGAAGAGTCCTTTTCATAACAGAGCAGTATTTGTATCCATTAGAGAAGACACATCATGCAGTGCAGATGACATACTCTCTCATCTTGGAGGGAAAAGATTCATATTGCATGAATAATTTCCATCCAGTCCTGACAAGCGCAGTGAACATTCATTTGTGCTGCTTGATTTAGCATTTGTAATTCCCTGTTAGGCAAGAAACGGCATTTAAACTGGCATCATTGCAAATAAGAAATGGTTAGCAACAGAGTCACAGTGTTAATATGGTTTAATATTGGCTGCATGCCCTACTGACATTTGTAATGGTTTCATATGAATGTGGCTGGAATGGCAAACATACATTTGTTTACACGCTTTAATGCAGCAAAATGAACAATCGCAAACCTGTCCTAAATCTGCATCGCTTTTTCAGTCATGATAGTGATGATAATGTAACTCAAACACTCAACATTTACAGAGAGTAACAAAAACACATAAAAGACTAAATCTGAGGAAAAAAAAGTTACGCAACTTTAGGATATTATGATGTTGTTATTGTTTGTTTTGGGGTTTTTTGTTTGTTCCTTTTTTACTGAATATACAACACAAAAATACGCTCAGGTTAATTTCAAAATGACTTCACATTTGTTTCACATTAAGTTAACCTTCACACACAGCTGTGTTGTACATGGATGGTAAAACAGAAATAGTTATTTAATGTTAGATATATAAACGGAATGACAACTTAATATGTGGATTATGGTGAAGGGACCAAATCAGAAAACATCTCCAACAACTGGAAACACATAAGGCAATGTACATATTTGTATTTGGTTTAGTTACGTATACAAGAATGTATTTGTCACAGTTAGAGAAAGACTGTTTACTTCATTTAGGTTAAGAAGGCTTTACAGTCATGACTACACAAATAAACACCTACTATAGGGAACATTCATTCATTCTACTAAGTTTACTACTAAGTCTACTCAGCTACCATACTAAGTTTGGATAGTTAATAGTGCGTAGTTAATTAAAGCATTTATAAATAGCTTTAGAATTTGAGTTGTGTTTGGGGTCTTCAAATACACTCACATAACTGATTTTTTTTTATCTGAACACCTGATAAAGCAACTTATTGGCAGAATTCTTTCAGTCCTCAAGTTTTCACATTTTAGGGAAATAGTCTGTAATGAAAACTTGATTTCCCTGTCACTGATGCAGATTCACATAAATTAACAGAATACTCAAATGCCAGGGATAAGGCATAAACATTGTAATAAATCACATAGCTTTCATGGTGAAAGCAAATCATTGATTTGCTGATTATCTAACAGAAATACACCGTTCAACCCTGAAGCTGCCACTACCAGCTTTTAAGAGCTGTCACATAATTTATTCCTACAAGTATCCACCTGCTGAAAGGTCAATAATCAGTGACAGAATAAACTATTCAGACTGTTCTTTTGTGTACACTTATTGCCTAACTGCTTTATACTACAAATCTTTTAACTGCACTGTGACATTTTTATTTGTATGCCATACATCCCATTTCTTCTGCTTATCAAAAGTCAGTGTTAGCTGCAGGCTAAGCAGAGTATTCCACATCTCCCTGCCTACAGCAATGTTCTCCATTTCCTCCCAGGGTAGCCAAAGGCATTGCCAGGCTAGCTGCGATATGTAATTCCTCCACTGAGTTCTGGATCTTTTTGGGGGGTTTCTGTCTAGCTGGAAGTAAACCTTCAAAGAAAGGTGGATTATATGGTATTGTATGATGACCAGTGCCCCTAGGACGTACTGATTCACTATTTTTTTTTTCATGATCTGGTCACAAAAATGAAATGAAATAGTCCATTGTGTTGGCAAAATCTGCACCAGAAACAAGACCAGAGCAATTGTTCTGTTACTTTCTCTGCATGTTTTTGTATGTCTGTACCATAAGATACAAAATTTCTTGGACAATAACACCACTTTTGTAATTTTGCCTCTGTACATATCCATAGATTTTAAATCACGCAATCAAGACGGGAACACAGTTCACCGTGCCATCGGCAATTGCAGGTTAAAGCTGTATCATGCAAACAAGTGAACACGGGAACATGATCCAGAAACAGTGAACATTTAAAGTGGACTAAGGCAATGCTTGAAACTGTTCTTTGGTCAGACAAACAAAACTTGAAATTCTTTTAGAAAACATGGCCACTGTGTAACAGGTGGATCAAAGAGGTGAGGAACACTCAGTTCAGAGATAGCCTTCACCTCTGATAGTATGGGGCTACATTAGTGCCTATTGAATTGGCAGGTTGCACATCTGTAAAAGCACTATCGGTGGTGGAAGGTATATATAGGTTTTAAAACACATGCTCTCACCTTCCATATTTCAGGGAGACTATGCTCAACCTTATACTTCCTCTGTTTTAACAGCAAGACTGTCTGGGTGCTGAACTGCCTGTTATTGAGACCTTTGACCAGCTGAAAACATTTGGTACATCATGAAATGAAAAATATGACAAGGACGACAGAGGACTGTTGAGCAGCTGGAATCCTGATGCAATCAAATTCATCAAATTCTTTTTAAAAAAAAATTAACTGTCACATTTTCTCATTTTAAACATCTGATATTTTTTATATGCTTAATTATGAATAAAACATGGTTTTATGAGATCTGCAAATCATTTTACTCACATTTTTGGAGTTGGTGTTGTACTAATGGCTAATGCTACTTCCTAGTGGCTATGCTAACACGAGGGAGGGAACCAATTTCTCACTCAATGCAATAGCAGGAAGACAAAGCTGTGACAATAAAGCTTCTTTTCAGATCCCTCAGGAAGCTCAGCCTCAGCAGACGCTCATATAATCACCATGCTAAAAACATCATTAGTGCTAATTACCATGCAAATACCTCAGTTATTTTGTCACCTCAATATTATTACCATAAGAAAAAAACATATTTCCTGTGTGTGCAGAATTATGCAGATTAGTCATTCATATGCTTTGCCACCACTAACCTGACCTGACATTGAAGACTCTAAATAACTATTGTGTTAACTTATAATTTGTTTTACATGCCTGCAATTTCAGATGTACTTCAATATACTTTCAATGAATTATTATTATTATTATTATTATTATTATTATTATTACACAGAACTTCCAACATTGTTTGATTATTGCATAATGCTCTTGGTAATAAGATGTGGGTCAGAAGGATTATTCTTAATGAAGAGATGCCAGAATATCCCTTCTGTATTTAAAATGGTCAAACTATTCCCTAGGACAGTACAATTATGTAGAATTAAGAGCTGTTTTCTGCCTCTGAGCCAAAGCCCCACTTGGTCTAAAGCAGTCTTTTCCCCGGGTGAGATACGAGCATGTCTGATGTTGTAATCAAAGTTCTGCTCAGGAATCTCTGATCTGTCTGTCCCAGCACGTACTCCAAACTATTAATAGACATGAAAAAATTGCTTCGAAATTCCAATGGGATGCAAGCTGGCTGTTATCAGCGCATAGCGTAAAGGCTTACACAGCCTTTAGGTGTTAATTAAATCTCCACTGACATTCCCATATCCTGCCCTGCAGAATAGGCTGCAGCTCAGATATTGCATAGGTGAAGTCACTTCAGTCACACCAATCTTGCTCAAAACAGGACAGGAGAACATCCCACAGGCTATGGGGAAAATGTGGTGACAAGTGAATCATCCATGCTAAAGGCAGATGGGTTTGCAAGCACTCACTACTTCTCTAGAGAGCTATGAATTGATTTGCTGACCATGGTTGTCCTCAGTGGCAATCTCTGAGCCTTGCAGCACAGTCTGGAAGGCTATAGTGCTGCCTGGCACACTCATTCATCAAGCAACCTGAGCCATCATACAGGCAACTCCAGCAAACCTGGGCCCAGGGCTAGGGTATATTATTAGAGATGAATTGAGGTAACTGCCTTTGATGACCCAGTTTAGGGTGTCTCTGCTCTCTATGCTTTTTCTTCCATTTTACTAACTTTCATTCTTACTTTCAGAATTGGTGCTCTCTAAGGAGGTCAGTGGCCACTGTGGTAAGATGTACTGCACTGCAGAGTATGTGATGATCATAAAACTGCCAAATGTTAGTAATATTAAAACCAGATATAATCCAGCCATGCATCGCCATCCATACAAAATTAGATACCTTTAAATCATTACTGACTCTACAAACAGCTATGAATCAGAATGCATAATTCAGTCTGGAACTCACAAGAGACATTAACTAAGCAAGGGGGTCACACATGCTAAAGGCAAAACATAACTTAGCATAAATACACAGTATGCAAAACAACAAAAACTGTCAGCGCTATATCTCTGTGCTGCATATATTGTATAACAGTGCATAGCTATTTTACAACAACTGAGCTCAGCTGCAGTGCACAAATAAAGAACACAACTATCTATGCAGACACCACTGTCCCCGTTAATCTTTACATGCAAGAAAGTTATTATAAGGCAGCTTTAACACACATACATGAAATTAAACATTTACCAGTTCTGATACAATGACCAGACAGTTTTACTGCCTCTAAAATCTTCAATGCAAGAAGAAGCTGACCCAAGCAGATAAAATTAATATCATGTGTTTGTTAGTTCTCTCTAAAGGCAGTGAAGAATCATAAGAGTGTTTTGTTCGTGTGAAACACACACACAGACACACACACACACACCCACGCACACACACAGAGAGTAATGAGCTTTTTAATGCATTTGAGGAAATAATACATTATAAATGAAAGACACTGCATTAAAAGTAAATGAATAAACAATAAACCCAGGATTTAAAAAAAAAAAGCTCTAGTGGTACAAAAACAGTGTTTCTAGACAATAAATCATGGCTGTCTCCCTGACTTTCATACGAAGCAACTGTAGACTAATGATAGTGATGATGAAAGATAAAGCTATCTATTCCTCTTTTCCCTCTCACACGGTTCGATTTTTATCTCGAAACCTGGTACTAAACCATTATAAATATACTCACACAGTGTGCTCTATTATTACCGAATGCAGCTTCTATCACTGAATGTTGCAGGACAGAAGCATCCGTTGGAGGTGTAATTTGTAAACGTCCCACATTTTTAGTCGTTTTTTTTTTTAAGATTTTAAAACAAATAATGCAGCTTACAGGTTCATTTGTTGCCTAAAAATGCGTGGATTTATCTCATGTGTTCTGAAAGTAGCTGATAGCAGCTGAATGGCTGCTGCCACACATCAGCTAGAATGTAACTGTGACTCTCTGTGCCTCTTCATGTTTAGACACAGTTTTTCCTTTCATTATATTTCACTAATGCCCACAGCAGCTGTTTGTTTTACCAGCAATGTAATAATGCAATAACCTCGCCAGCTAAATCTTTCTATGGATGAATTTAGTGGCGTACAATCACAACGTACTCTGCAACAGAGGCTTCATGGTAGTGTCTTAATGGTTTGCTAGGTCCTTAGCTGTCAGTCAGTATTTCTCTGTTTGATCTGTTTAACCCATGCCTGTGAAGACATACCCGTAGTCCCCAATCTGCCAAATGATATGGAGATTGAGGTGAATAGTGGGCCTCAGACCCATGGTCTCATTTTCACGGGGACAACATAACAGGTAAGAGCTATTACTGAAAACAGATTTATCGCGGCACCTCATGAATAAACGATTACACAAATTTCTAAAGATGATTTATTTATTTAGTTGGCCTTCATCTCATGACCATCTTTAAAAAAATTAGAGACGCTTCCATTCTATAATTCAAAGGTAAGTTCAGACTTTGTAATGGAAAATACTGCATGCAGGTTGTACTGTAACTTCACAATATGTTACCATGATTAACCAGAAAAAAAAACTATTTTTACCAGTATTTTTTGTTTAATTTGTTACATCAAATGTTAACCATGTACAGTAAATTAGAATAGCTTCAGTTCCCAACAGATGGGAAGGAAAACTACACTGAGTAATACAGCCTTTTGCAGTTGAGTAAGCATGTGTGTGAGCATGTGAAAGGCATATAGTCCCATGCATATATCTCATTAACCATGTACACTATTCTGCTACTGAGTGCATGCTTAATTTAAACATACTTTCTCAAACCATTTCCCAATCCCTCTATGCCGCTTTGCCAATTCCTTATACTTTGTTCTAGATCTGCAAGATGTAGCAGTCTGGACACTTAACAGCAGAATACTCACACACAGGCAGTGCCACGTCAACTAGGAAATCTGAAGTTGACTTCACAAACAAACAAGCTCAAAAGCACACATGCATATAAACAGATAAACACATGAAACACAAGGGAGGTATTAATAGCTTTGATTATGTTTCTCCCTGATAAAAGGGAGAAAGCTAACCCTTAGAGACAACAAACTGAGCACTAAGTCAAAGCATCTCAATGTTTAGCATAAATTTTAATTTTAACTTCCCTAAACTGTGTCATCTCGCACTCCGAGGAACTGACAAACATTCACAGGAAAATTCTGGCACATCCAAACAAGACACACAGGGAAAATAAGCAGTCTTTGAATGCCTTGAAACATTCACATGAGGGACTACAGCACTGCCTAGTCCTCTCTATGGGACTTGGTATTGGGATGGCTTTATCAAAGCTGCCTCTGGCCAAGATGTGTGAGATTCCAGAATAATCCACCTCTTATCCTTATGACTGTGTAGGCAGCCCTGAAATGTGAGTCAGCCAGTTACACCCAATGCCAGTTAACTCAACATTAGGGCCACACACACACACACACACACACACACACACACACACACACACACATACACAAATGGAGGACATATAAAAACATATCTGTATGAATACGTCTCGCTGTTATAACCTGTTAATATAAAAATGCATTTCTGTGTGCAGTCAAATGCACACAGAGAGACACATACACAAAGCACACACTGGCTTACTTTTACCCCACCAAATTTTAAAATGTGCCTGCCTCTGGCTGTACTGTTCGATTGTGGGAATCATAATAACAGTTCTGGGAGCCAAAGCCCGCATTAAGATTTTTGAGAGCTTTGTTTTCTCAAACAGGAATATCTCTGCTGGGCTTGACAGGCCAAGAAAAAAATGCCAGCTGAAATTAAAGAATTATTCATTCCTAAAGTCGAGGGTTTTTTATTCGTTTGTTTGTTTTTGTTCATATATATATATATATATATATATTCTACTACCCAGAAGACAAAATGTGAAGAAAAAGCCAAGGGGGTTGGTACTGTGGTAGTGGGTAGTGAAGTGTTAGGAATTTCTGCATGCTCTTTCACCCACTGAGGTTTGGCACCGTCCAACACGGCTTGGCAAGGCTGGATACAGAGTTAGGGTCAAGACTTCACTCTGTTGGAGGCCCCTTTAGAGCTAATTGCTATCCCGTTGTGGCAAACCTGAACTTGTGCACCAGCATGCAAGCACAGACACACAAGAAGTACAAAAACGGTATACTAGAGTTTAGTACAATCATTAAAGCCACAAAACGGGAGGGGGAAAAACAAGCATGCAACTTATGTGGCAATTGTAGTGTACTAATATATTAATACAACAGTACTTAAGATAATACATAGCTATTTAGACATGTATGAAATTGTTTATCCAACCAAAGAATTGGAAGATCCTCATCTGGCAACAGTCTAGGACATGGCCTCCTTTAAGACAGTGAGTTTCCCCTTTCAGTGCTTCATTATATTATAACATGGTTGAGAAAGATTTAGCTCAGAAGCACTCGAGTGTAAAAATCTGAACCACCGTGAATTCAAACGGAATTTAAAACCCCCAGCACCTGCACAACTTGACCCCTTTTAGTAAGCCACTTGTCTTTCTGTGTCATTGACTTCATAAAATATACAAGGAGAGTGCCTACTGTATGAATCTCATAAACACATTTCCACACATGCAATCATGTCAACAGTCATTAAAACAAAGAGTGTGTGTTTTCAGCAATTGTGAAGTACACGATGTCATGGAACACACAATAAAAATAAATAAAATTTCATTGATGCATCTATACAGGTGGTCAAATATTTTTTAAGTAATGTAAGTGTTTGCAGGTTTTCCTTTTACACCCAGTAAAACACTAATACTCAATTACATGACTCTTTAATTACATCAGAAAACCTTCAGTATAAGAAAATAAGTAAAAAAAATAAAAAAATAAATGCATCCACTCATGATGAAAATGTGAATACAAATTTGAACCCACTTTGAAATTTGTATGCTTTTGTAATTCTGGTTTCATGATGTGCTCCTGATGTGTATTTCACGCTCAGCCGTGCACACATTTGTCCAGATACTTTTGAGGTTTCTGTAGCTGTTCCTGTGCAAATTATTGCATTAGTGGAGTTGTTGGTTAAAGAAAACAAAATCCAGCTATATAAAACGAAAAATGAAAACAACAAAACAGCATCGATTCCTCATAAAGAAAAAACACTAATAGAAATCGAAGATAACAGAACATTACTTTATTCTTCTCATCAAAGACTAGATGAAAAGTAGGAATGTCACCAGAACCAATTCTTATGATACCTTTCATTAATAAATTCTAAAAATGGTACTTCAAATCAGTGCTTGATTTTGGGGGGGGGTTTTTGTTTTTCTTTTCGGTCGTTCTTCTTTTTTTTTGCTTTTTTTTTTGCTTTGTTTTTTTTGTTTTTTTAACCAGTGGGGTTTGTGTTTGGTCAATACTACCAAGACAGGTAATTAAAGTATAGCAAAAACCACAGGGAATAAAGATTTCAATGCACTGAAGAGTGGTTTTGAGGTAATTCTCTGTATACAAGCAGAAACACACATACACACCTGCTCATTCAGACTGAGTCAAGGACCCAAAGGAACCTGCATATCTATTATTCTCTTCCCACGCTCCTAACTACAGGCCTCCCACTTACAGATGGCAGACCTTACTGTTCTGACAACAACTTAACTGAAGAATTATCATTTGAATTCTTGTTAGGAGCACACAAAGGGGAATCAGAAGGAGGAAAACATTAAAAACAAGCTAACATGTTTTTCCCATAATACCTGTTGTTCTCCTAGTCAGCTCTAATCCTACCTTTAGCTTCCATCAGCAAGACAATTTGACAGTAATAAAATGCAAGCAGCAATCAGGGTAACAGCTTTCCCAACTGAATGAATCCAGCTGAGAAATCTCATACATTAAGCTCTAACATTCAAAATGGAATTTAGAGGGGATCTCAGTCACTTTTACAAACAAAATTAAAAAAAATAAAAGTGCAAAAAAAAAAAGGCAATATTTTAAGGGCAACAGGTGCATCTGTTTATACAGATCTGCATTTCCTGTCATTAATCTGTAATGTCTCTTTCTGGCTCTAGCCCGAGTGGTGTTATCGCCACTCTATGACACAGCTGCAGAGCTCACGATAATAGAGAATTCCGTAAGCGTCTGTACTGTGCAATAATGAAAAACACCCCATGCTGTGAAAGGAAATAGAAGATTTCATAATCCGTCTAAGGCCTTGGCCCTGGCCGCTTGTCCTGGAGAGAGTCTCATTAAACTTCTCATTAGTGACACACTGCGCGTCTATAATGATTGAATGCATATACAAATCACCTCAAACATGAAAGGAGGGACAACAACAATGAACTCTGGCTGCATCCCGGTGCTGCCAAGTCCTCTGATAACCGCATTTGTATATGACATATGGAACAGTATGCACATCTGTTTACTGTCCGAAAGCCATTTTTTATAAAAGAAAAAAAGTGTTCGGTCCTGCTTTACATTCTGCATCTCACCTACTAAAGCTACTTTACATATGTCTTAAGACATGTGTCCTTTTATTTGACATTGGACCAAAAGACCTTTTAAACCACTGAAAAATGTAAGTTTATGGCAATTATTTCAATATATAAATCCTTAAATGAGTAATTACAGTAACCTTTGTCATTTTAGTTTAATTCGTTTAGTTGTATGGCACAAGCTACATAGATGATATGAGGCTGAAGGGTTCATTTAAAAAGTCTCTGGCAGACTTTTTAAAGACAGTTTTATATGGAACTGCTTGTTAATTATGCAAGACAAGCAGAAATCTAGTGGAGATGGATAAGGTAAATATAGCCACCTGTGCATGTCACATCAATATATTTTATCATTCTTCTTCTAAAAAGAAAATCCAATACTAAACATTGGTGCTGTTATCGGTAGAGGTGTACTATACTGAAATTCCAATTTTAAAGATGTAGCTAATCCCAGAGGATATGAGATGTCAAATATTTTTCGCCACCTATCTGAGGAGCAGGAGCAGCAAGACACATTGTAGAGCCAACCCTTGTTCTAGGTCTGAAAGGGTGGCAAAGTTGAATATAAAATAAAGTCATCATAGTCTGAACTGACAGAGGCAAGATAGAAAAAGACTGTCTGTAGAAATGTTTTTTGGGGGGTTTTCTGTGTGTGTGTGTGTGTGTGTGTGTGTGTGTGTGTGTGTGTGTGTGTGTGTGTGTGTGTGTGTGTGTGTGTGTGGTCTGCATAACTGCTTGGCTCTGCAAATGAAACTTTCTA
>NW_024582372.1:1672533-1719254 GCF_018398535.1 Haplochromis burtoni
CTGAACTGACAGAGGCAAGATAGAAAAAGACTGTCCACAGAAATGTTACTTAGATGAGTTTCTGTGTGTGTGTGTGTGTGTGTGTGTGTGTGTGTGTGTGTGTGTGTGTGTGTGTGTGTGTGTGTGTGTTCGCGTGGTCTGCATAACTGCTTGGCTCTGCAAATGAAACTTTCTATGAACACTCAGATCAGTGCATCCCTTGGCTGGAGTGAAGCCTGACTATGAATATCAATTTTGCATTCATCGCTAGCTGCTCCCCCTTGACGCCTCACCTGACACAAAAGCGAATCAGCTTTCTGTTTGCGTCAGCGTTTACCAAGCCGCGTTACACTGCTCAAAAGAGGGAGTCTCCTTCACCGAGCCTCCGTACTTAAAAGGCATCGACTGACTTTCTGTGTTTTATTATTTGTAGAAAACTGGATACGGTGGACATGCGAGGTGATTGCACAAAACATGTTTTTTAGTTTCTGTTCATCAGACTAAACCCGTTTTCAACAAACGGGGATAACGCATGAGCCTCGTGAGGGAAAATGACCTATTTACAGAACCATCATACCTAATGTCTACCTACACAATTCTGTAAATGATGCTAATTAAACCATGTACAGATGACTGAAAAAGGTTGATTATTCACTACTTTTCCATCATGTCGGGCAATGAATAACAGCATGCATCTCACCAGTATGAGACCAATCAGGTTATATACTGATTGCCAGTGTAACCATCATCCTGCAATCATGTGCCAATTCCACTTTACTACTGAGTCATTATGCAGCTGTTAGGCAACATAATTGTAAACAAGGGGTAGCTCTCAATACCTTCTTGAGATAAAATAAACTGCACAAGCCAAGCCACACTCGGTGATGATATGATTGTTATTGGTGAGAAAAAGTACCTCATTTACTACAGTACAATCATTCGCTGCAGTCCTGGGTGCTCACAAAAACAACCAAGCAAGACACCATCGAGAACTAGACTTTGCAATATTCCCAGTGTTTGTTATCTTAACTTCACTGTCTGCAAAATCTCTCAAAACTGTGTCCCAAAAATGTAGCTTGCTGAATAAAATGCAAAAAAACTTCTCGGCTGCGAGTGGGGAACCCAGGGTCAGACAGCCAAACTGCTAGGGGAGGGTTGACCAGGCAAGGCACCAGAGAAAGTCTCCCCCTTTAGTGATGTTGGCAACTGTTCCATGTATAGCCATTGGCAATAATGCGTGGATTGTGATTTATCACTGGATTCTTCTAAGTCTGTTGGAGGGGGGCTTTTTTGCTTTGTTTTGTTTTTTTTAAATCAGAAGTTTAATCATTTACATTTGCAAATGTTAATCTTTAAGTTTCAAAACCTAAAGAAACATTACAAAGCAAAAAAAAAAATTAAAATGTTGTTCGCCAGGTTTTTGCACATATTATTGTTTGCTGAAAAAAATATAGCATCCAGTCCAGCAATGTAAATCATCTAAAGAAAAGGGGGTTCTCTTTCACAGTTTGATTACATTTGTGAAGAATTTCTGTTTCATGTTCTGCAGACATAATACGAGGAAAGCCAGTTTAAATTAAATCAAATTTGTGTTTTCTAGAAAACGTTTTCTATTTGTCAGTCAAATCCAAACCCAATTTCACTTTCACCTCTAACCTTGGAAGAAACTTGTCTAATGATCCAGGCAGAGAGAAAAGAATAATAGAGTGTGTTGCAATAGCTGTGGGAAGGTAGAAATGACATGGAGACCCCCTTACTCAAACTATGCCCTCATTATCTGCTGCAACACCAGGTCTTCAAAATTAGCTAGCAGGAAGCGCTCAACGGGACCATATGCCTGGTGAAACGCCTGCATGGGTAATTTTGAGACAGAGAGACAGCAACGCGGAGGAAGAAAAAAAAAAGTTATAACATGCTATTTGTGGAAGTACCAGAGATTATAGTCCAAGGAAGCAAGAAGAACATGACAAGTACAAAGACTGTATAAAAGGTTCAGACTTCATTGGAAAGAAAACCAGATGCTGTAAAAGACAGTTATAAAGTTAAAATAAAAGAAACATCCTTCGGATACACATAGAGAGACATAGTCCAACCTAACTAAAATCAGCTACTAATTAACTGTCTTGATGAAAAACAACAGGTTCCTCCTTTTGCCTTCAAAGCACTTCCCGAGTTGTCTCAAACCCCATGTTGTGTTCAAAGATTAACTGATGCGGCTGCACTTTTTAGAGGTATAATTGGTCCAAATTTCATGAAACACCTGGGAAAATATCTTCTAAGCTTCTAAAGTCTAAACCGGTTCCCAGCAGCAGTACTGCTCCTGATGCTGTGTACTGGTTAAATGTGGTAGTAGAGGCAGGCTAAGAATAGCAAAGATGCCTGAAAGCACTAAATGATCTGGACAACAATGTCAAAGCAATTCATCGTATACCGCACTCAGGTGTGCCTTCCCTGGAACATCCACTAAGGTTCCTGTGGTGTTGCACAATTCATTTTTCCTTTCCCCCCCCCCTTTTTTTTTTTTTTACCCGTTTTCGTCAAGGAAAAACACTCTTAGAAATAAGTTCATTTACTTATAATAATAATAATGGATTGCATTTATATAGCGTTTTTCGGGACCCTCAAAGCGCTTTACAATACCACTATTCATTCACTCTCACATTCAACACTGGTGGAGGCAAGCTACAGTTGTAGCCACAGCTGCCCTGGGGCAGACTGACAGAAGCGAGGCTGCCATATTGCGCCATCGGCCCCTCTGGCCAACACCAGTAGGCGGTAGGTGAAGTGTCTTGCCCAAGGACACAACGACCGAGACTGTCCGAGCCGGGGCTCGAACCGGCAACCTTCCGATTACAAGACGAACTCCCAACTCTTGAGCCACATCGACCCATTTACTTGGTAAATATCCCGACTGCATATCTTATTAATACAAATTTAAATGCTTTTTACCACATGTATAATACAGTCATCTCAACTGGAGTATCTTACCTTCTGCCTGATCTCCTCCTCCATTTTAACTGGTGAACCCAGCTCAGCCACTTGTTTGACACCTTCACTGGCAAAGCCCCCATATTCCCACAGGACATAGTTCTTAGAGTGGGAGGCACCAATTATTGCTGACCAATGATTGGCACGACCTGTAAAGCCAAACAATAAAACTTATTTTAATTGGCCATCTCACCCTTTTTCCTAAAATGCCCTCTGCATCATTCCATTACTGATCCCACACCGGCAATCAAACCAAGAATGCAGCAGTAGACATCACACCTCAACCTCCACTATTATGTAAAGCATAACAATATATAGAATACTGTAGTTTATCTAGGATCGATAGGCTCCTTGTGACTACAGGTCATTTTTTGTCCTTACTATTTTACTGTGGGATCACAATAATCTAACTCAAGCTCTTGGTGTTTCATGTTTTCACATTCTTATATTATCCCCCCCATCGTATCTTATTATCACCTTGCCTACTAGGATCTTATTATGAACCAGTATTGAAAGGACACTCTGCTCTACCAATCAGAAAGTATAATAATGTTTGTATACCCCTGGTTAAACCTATAAAGCACCATGAGCTTGTGACTAAAAGCCTTAATTGTATCTACTCACATTCAGCCACAAATATATATATATATATATATATATATATATATATATATATATATATATATATATATATTAGGGGTGCAACGATATTCGTATCGATATTGAACCGTTTGATACAGTGCTTTCGGTTCGGTACGCATATGTATCGAACAATACAACATTTGTAATTTATTTTATCAACTTTCCTTCTGACGATGCTGTCTGTGTTGAGCGCTCAGTGAATCTGCGTTCGACTACTCCGCCTAGGCTGCACTGTCGAGCGCAGATCCACTGAGCGCTCAACACAGACAGCATAGTCAGAAGGAAGAGCGCAGGGCAAGCTAGCGAGACAGAAGTTAAGCTCTCCTTGCAACATGGACCTTCCCCACCCTCATTCAGATCTGGCGTTTGGAATTATTTTGGTTTTCATGTGACGTATGACCCTGAAGGTAAGCGAGTCATGGACTAAAGTAAAACAGTATGTTGGATGTGCCATGCAATGCTCAATTACATGGGTGGGAACTAGTGTGTTAGCGCAGTTAGCTCGTTAACGTGTTGGCCGTCTAGCCCCATGCACGGGGCGATCGGCGGTAGCTCGTTAACGGAGATTTGCCGTGTTGTGGCGTTAAGGTCATTTCAACGAGATTAACCTGAAAGCACTAGTGGGAACACAACGAATATGACTGCACATTTACGCCGACATCATCCTAGTGCAAAGACAAAAACAACAAGCATGCTACTAACTTTAGCCGAGTCATTTAGACAGCTGTTAGCACATGATTCTCCTTATGCTGCTGAGAATATAGCCCAGAAGAAGCGGATAGTATAGCTTTTATTTTGGAAAGAGCCATTTCTCTGTAATAAACTCTCTTTTCCAAAGATGAGTGATTCCTCAATCAGATACAGGGCTTGCAATATCGCTAGCCCGACGTCCTCGGGGCTAGCGATTTTTTCAGTCGGGCTACCAAAATCTATCTCTTCCCTGCCCGTCGGGCTATTGTAGGAAGGAAAAATATATGTCAATGCTTTTGCATTCTTTCGGAAATGTAGCTGGGTAATTATGTCATTGGCATCGGTGAGCCACTGTCAATATGTGACATATTGAAATCGCGTTTGAATTTGCGCTTGTTTTTTTGCTTTCACTTTGCAATCGTGCGAACTGTGTATAGAGAGCGACAGCACTGATCTGTGAGTGATGATAATTTGTGCACCAATTCCTCTGACATCGTCTTATTAATCGTTAGCTTACTATGCAAACATGACAAGTGAAATCTCCCGCAGCAAGCTTAAACATGTGAGAGGTTGATCGCGCAGAGAATCGCTGAGCTTATGTGAGTGCGTGTGTAAAAGCAGCAGGATATATATTTTAGTTCTGCTGAGCCAAATAAGACAGGTCAGGGTGAAGAAGTGACAGCCAAAGAAAAGCTTACCACAAAACGGAGAAGTTATGACAAATCAGACTATAAGGCAAAAAGAAAGTGCAGCTTTATGGTTTCATGGACAAAATAATTTCTGTGGCTGCAATATGACGAGCTAAATAACCAGGGCTGCACATAAGTGGTCCGCAGGTGCGCATTCGCTGTCAAAATAAAAAACACGCACAAGGGTTAGGGTTAAATTTAAAAACTGTACTTTTGAGTTAAAATATATATTTATAATTTTAATAAATGACAAATTAAAAAGGCATGAACATTTTTTTGTATCGAAAAAATATCGAACCGTGACACCAAAGTATCGAACCGAACCGTGAATTTTGTGTATCGTTGCACCCCTAATATATATATATATATATATATTTTTTTTTTTCAAAGTTAAATTGCAAATGAAAATACAATGCTGCAAAAAAAATGAGTTAATGCCAGAGGTTTTTGTAAAGTTTTTGTTCATTTTAAACATGATATTCTCACCCACATATGATGGAAAATAGTTCAATAGCAGTCAAGTGGCAAGTCGTATATTTATCTGGGACCTACTATAAGGTAGTTAAATTAGTCTGGATGTTTGGATTCATAGAAGATGAATTTAGGACAGTGTAGTTGTGGTGTTGAAAAACTTTACTTTATCTAATGTAAAAAGAAACAATTTTTGTGGCTGTGAATGCACAGGCTTGTGAAATCTTACAAAGAAAATTAATATTTAGTGCAAGGGAAAAGAAGACAAACAAGATAAAAAAATGAAAGACATAATTGTTTAATTTGTTTATTTTGTTTAAGTTTGATGGAGGAATGCTGTTCTTTTTTATTCTTTTATCTTAATATCTTATATATTAATTCTATCAATCTTTCTAGGGCAGGTGTCTACGCTCTGTGTCCAAGGGAACTGCCATCACTTGAACTAAATAGCTGCACTTGTCTGTATGACATATAATGGGGACAAAGGGGGAAAAAGAAAATAGAACTGTCAAGGTTATCATGTCACGTAGTTAAAAAAATCTCCTGTTGGCCTGTTTTACACTGAAATTCAGTCAGAACAGCAGTGTATGGCTTCTCCAGTTAAAGGAAACATAGTTAAGAATAGGAGAGTGAAATGTGGCTCAAAAGCAGATCTCGAGTAGCAAAAAATTTATTTCTACTACAGAAGAACAAAATCATACTATATCCTTTCTGTGGTGTAGTCAGTGAATAATATTGTGTAGTACAATATGTGCAGAGATATTTCAACTACTTACCAAGGAAATAACTTTGTGCAAGGACGAATCAATCTGTAGCAAGGGAAAGAAATAGAAGCCACACAGCTTGCCCTATCCTTTTAACAATTGATCTATCTGTGAGGTGTGTGCGTGTATGTGTGTGTGTTTGTGTGTGTCTTCATAAATTTGTGTGACAGTGACTCTCATATAGCTACTCCTTCTATAAAACAGTGAATTAGCTCGCTTTTCGATCTCAGGGTTTATCTTATTCCACTCTAATCGGCATATTGATCTGAATGGCAAGAGCCTGATTTAGACAAGAGAGCCAGTGTAATCTTAAAGTCCATTCACATCCTGATTGTGAGTCTCAAGGTTATATGCAGTGCACCCAACCACAGTAAAATAGCTCAATACTCACATCATTACTCAGGCCTATAACCAGCGCCTGAACCACAGAGCTAAATCATCCACACTGTAGAGTTGCTGTTTTGGTCAAATGTGAGAGTGAGTTAGCTATTCTTTATAAGTTTATGGTGTTTATTTGGGCTAGTTATTTCAGTTTTATCTTGAATGCTTCATTATCTTACACATTCCTGAACATTTTTTGTAGTGTGTTTGTTATACAGCCAAATGACCAGGGAATGGTGTTGCCATTAAGGGGTATGCAGTTGTTTTCACATCGTTTTTGGCATGTCCTACATTAAAAGCTAGAAAGCATTTAAATGAAGTTGGCAACTGTTTACAGGCAATGTGTATCTTCAATGCAAACTTTGGAAGCAACCACTTACAACCACTCACTAACTGGTCAGGGAAACACATTTTTCCCAATAAGAGTATCAACAAATTCTTGTTTATCCTTTTTCCATACACAACTCCTATTCAACTTAGGCTACGTCCACACGTACACGGGTATTTTTGAAAACAAAGATTTTCCGTTTTCGTTTTAAAAAATAATCCCGTCCACACGTAAAGGCAGAAATGAAGGAAAACTCTGCTAGGAACATGCCAAAGCAGCAGGTGGCGATATATTCCTAACTGTGCAGAAATGTTGGCCAATCAGAAGTCTAGAAGCCTCGGTGGGAAAAAGTAAACAAAGCTGGGGCATAGAAGCAGAACCGAGTCGTATGTGTGGAGGGACAGTAACTGTGTGTGTATATGTAAGCATTTAAACACTGCAGAGAGTACAATTAACAGTAACAGTATTGTAGAAATTCATTTCACCGAAACAATAACGTGGCGCACAGTGTGACGTCAAAAAAGGCGCACACCTCTGACGCTGCGTTTTCTCCGTTTTTCTCGTCCACACGTAAATGCAAAAACGGAGTTTTCAAAAATATCCAGCCTGGCTGGAGTTTTTAAAAATCTCCGTTTTCATTGACCAAAAACGGCGTTTACGTGTGGACGAAAGGTGCAAACGCATAGAAAAATCGGCGTTTTCAAAAATACCCGGGTACGTGTGGACGTAGCCTTAGATTTATTCCATATTTTTTTTACCCTGGTCATCTGGTTGCTCCACAGTTAAACAACCACTGTCACAGTGAATCATGCAGCCATCCTTTCCCTGGGTAAACCACAACAAGCACTAAATTGTGTATATTTTGGTCGTTTGCAGAAGTACCAAAAACTGCCTACTGAGGCAGGCACCAAAAAGAAGTCAATCCCTACTCCAGTGTTACAATTCTCAAACTTCCAGAATGCTTTCTGCATGTTGTTCAATCCTCCATAACAATTTCTTTCTTACTTCACTTTTGTTTAATTAAATCCTAGTAGTTTATTAGCAATTCGGATAAATTCTGTTTAATTTATTTGGCATCAAATCACAACGACAGTTGCCTTCATGGTGCTCAAGGTAGTAGGTAGCCAGAACTGGCTATGTCCTACGTCCCTACATAATTTTTTCATACAGTCTATTTTCCCACTGATATCCAACCTTTTATGTGACTCTTAGTTCCAATCCATTATTTTAGAACAGTCTTTCAACAAATCAGAAGACAAACACCTGTTTTGTAAGAAGGCACTGTGGTTTTACGTTTGATGTTATCAAAGCAGAATTAAATGTTCATAGTAAGAATTTATAACCACAGAAGAATCAATGCTAATTTAAATTAAAATTATGGCTATGCCCACACTGCGTGTTAGCAAAATCACGTTACTACAGGTTTAGTTTCTTTAGTGACAATTCCTTAATTCATGCAGTATGTATAAGACATGAGATGACATGAAGAACTGAAAAATTGTGCTTACGGGGATAGTCTTTGGGGTGAATCTTCTCTGACCAGTTCCCATAGAAGGTGACTCTGTACTTTGCCGTTCCACAGGCACAACAGTCAAGCAATGGTTTATCAGTAGTATCTCCATACAGGGATTCTGTACAGAAGTGATGGGAGAAAAAAAAAAAGATCACACAGAGTAAGATTACTGATTAGTATAAGGAGCAGAAGAGATGGGTGCCTGTCATATAAGAGAGTGATGGTTAAGAAAGCGGTGAGCCAAAAGGAAGAACAGGGAGAAAAGGTGTACAGCACTGTTCTTTTGATTCGCCACTCAGTGTGGCATCCATTGCCATGCAACCCCCGGGGCGTCGTACTCACAATCATTCGCATCAGTGCATGACAAAGTGAAATGTAAAAATTGCGAACGAAAAAATTGAGTAAAAGATAGAAAAAAATAAAAGGTTGTCAATGGGGAGCAAAAATAAAGCATCATTTTGATAGTAATACTTTTTATCCAAAACGTTATAAGGAACCTACCTTTCTCACACAGTTTCTTGGTGAGTAAGCCTTCATCCTGGAAATAGATTATCCTTTTCTGCACAATGCTAGCCCTAAATAGATTAACAAGAAAAGAGGGGAACTGTGAGAAGCAAAGTTTGTTGAGGGGAACACAACGTGCAAGTGTAAAGTGAGGAAAAAGTAAGAGTGCAAATTACAAAAAGAAAATACCAAGACAGGAAAAAATGAGGAAATGTTATTTATTTATGTATTTTTTAATAACAATACTAGTCTGAGCTGTTTGTCATGGCAGAGCAAATAGCTGTAGAGTTATTCATAGACCTATTTCTCTGTTTTTCAGTATCTTCCTGAAAGCAGATATTAGAACTCAGGAAATTAAAAGAATGTTTTTCAAGTTATTTAATGCATTAAACTACAATAAACCAAAAAGTGTGCCTCAGTAATAAAGGTTAAAGTTCGACAAAAGTTCCTAAGGTAGTTCACCAAAATGCCTGGTACAGCTGGCTATGCACTATGTCAATAAAGAATGAATGACAGGCCAAAAGTAATGCCCACCAAATGTGAGGTCTGCAATGGGGAGGTTTTTCTAGATTGAGCTGTTTCAGAGGCTTATTTCATTCAGTAGTGAAGAAGCATATGTCTATGTGGGGCCTTGACATGTAAATTAGCCACAAAGAGACCTTTTCAGATGCCAACAGACTTGAGAAGCAACAACAGAAAACAAGCCAACGGGGACCTAACTTCCTCACAAACACCAGCCATGGTTGCAGGAAGGTTTCCACGGGGATAAACCCCAACAATGAGATACTGGATGCAAGTCCAGGGGTAACATCTGATCCAGGTGGGCCCCTTCCAGCTGGACAGTTTGGATGCTATGCTACGCTGAGCAGCAGCATCCTCTATTGAGCTGAGCTAATCCCAAAAACAACAGGAAATGTGCATTAGCCTACAGGGTGTGAAATCTTATATATTTATTGTGTTTTTACACAGAGCTGCACATCTCACTGCTGATATGTCCACATGCACCTCTCACATAAATTTAAAAAAAGCATGAATGACCACTTCAATGGCAAATGCAAAGTCTATATCAGTGGATAACAGCAATATACAATAAATTCCAAAGTCCATATTTATATTGTTAAATAGCCAAATATTAGTTTTCTACAAAACTGGAGAAACAAAGAGATTATCACTGTGAATATCCATTTAAAACCAAGATGTTCAATGCAGGTAATCCTGCAGATTAGGTGGAAGATCAAGAATTTGATAAATGCTGGGACTTTAACACATCCAGTTATCTCTGTGTGTACAATAATGACACTCTGTAAGTGACTGAGAATACTGTATAGTTTGAAGGATAAGACCGTTTGCAAGTAACAAAAAATACCTTTCCACCAATTCCACCCATTTTAACTACCTGCCAAAAAAAACAAACAAACAAAAAATCCACTTCAGTGTCTGGAAGGCTTACAGCTGTTATTGATTAAAAAAAAGTGTATCTGCTCCTTAATGTTAACAAAACATGGTGAATTTTGGGATCCCCCCCCCATTTAGCTTTTCAACATATTATGAACAGTGCCACTGAGTAGATCCAGTCTTTTATTTCAAGAGTTGGTGAGCCATAGAAGCCTGACTGTAGTTGAAATACTTTTGAATTAAGGCTTCCAACAGGCTACCATTCTCCACCATGTGAAATGTCAATTAGGCAGAAAATTCTCATTTTTTTGACATCACACAATTCGATGATTCCACATGCTGTATGCCATCTAATCTCGCTGACATAAAGCCTATTGTGGCAGGGTGTGGTTTGTGGCTCAGCTGCACAGGAGGGGTGAAGCAGTGGGTTCAGGGTGTGGTGTGAGGGTAGGCTGACCCCCACAGCTGTTCTTCATTACCTGGTTATGCCTTTCCTAAGTAGATTGCCAGGACCTGAATGGAGCTGTGTGGTGTGTGAAGCCGGAGAAGGCAGCTGAAAAGCTGCAGCAAAGTGTGTCAGGATCAGTTAGACATAAAACACCTGACAACGTGTAAGGCTGTGTGTGTGGGTCCTTTATTTCTGTCACAGTGGTGCTGAAACCTGAGCCGTGGCACGGCAGAACCACGACCAGCCCTGCCAGTTGAGTCGCTAGCCTGGATAGTGGCCCGCAAAGGTGCCCCTCTACAGAATGCGGGGGAGACGTTATATGGGATATAATAAACCTCTGGAGTGTAAATGGGTAGATTTAGTCGCCTGTTCGTCCTGGTGGACATCCTGCCCGGAGTGTCAGCTGGTTAACCAGCCGGGCATTCTGCCTCGGCGCCGGTAACCTTTAATTGAGGCCCCAATTATAGCACATTGGCATGGACCTCATTGGCACATTTCTCCCGAGTGCACGTGGATATCGCTTTGCATTAGTCCTGTTGGACTTTGCAACGCAGTATCCCAAAGCAGTGCCTCTGTGCACCATTTCTGCAAAGACTGTGGTGCAGGCTCTGTTTCAGGTCATCTCTCAAGTCTGCATCCCAAAAGAGATACTGACTGACGAGGGCACATCGTTTATGCATGCTGAAATAACTGTATGAATTACTGGGTATTAAATCTGTTCTGACCCACATCTACCACCTTCAGACTGACAATTTGGTGGAGTGGCTGAATAAGACTTATCCATGATTCATAAGTTCATTCACAAGGATGAACGCAATTGGGATCGCTGGTTAGACACTCTGTTGTTTGCAGTGTGTGAGGTGCCTCAGACTTTCTCTCCCTTTGAGATACTGTTCAGCAGGAAGCCACGGGTGGTGTTGGACCTAAAGAAAGAAAACTGGGAGGAAGGTCCCAGTGTGGAAGGCCCGACCGTACTTGACTCATAGAGCACCATTTTGAAATGTGGGGGTGAAGCGCCCCGGAGCCTCCTCCTTGGAGTCGGTGTTTGTGGCTGCCCAGCTGCCTCCCTCGGCCACGCAGAGAGGAACTCCTCGGCCAGGGCTAGGCTAGGCCGGATGGGTCCCAAGCCTAAGTTGGGCAGTGGGGTGTGGTTTGTGGCTCAGCTGCAGGGGAGGGGTGGAGCAGTTGGTTCAGGGTGTGGTGTCAGGAGAGGATGACCCATACAGCTGTTCTTCATCACCTGGTCATGCCTTCCCTATTTCAGTAGGTTACAGGGACCTGACTGGAGTTGTGCGATGTGAGAAGCCGGAGAAGGCAGCTGGAAAGCTGCGCAAGCAAAGCATGTCAGGAACAGTTGGAACTAAAACACCTGTCAATGTGTAAGGCTGTGTGCGTGGGTCCTTTATTCCTGTCACACCCACACTTCTGCCTGCCACTGTATACAATATGCAACTGACATTACTGTATGCTTCTATCATCTAAATGCCAAATGTTTCAATATTATACAGTAATTACATTATTGCAAGTTTTACAGTAAGCTACTTACACTTGTATAAATGAAAACAGTTTAGATCCACTATATCAAAATCACAGCCGCCATTGTTTTCTTTGATGGAGCAAAATGGAGCAAAATTCATTCCTCTGCAGTTTGGGGAAATTGGTGTCTTGGAGAGTGAGAGGATGCCTGAAAAACTGAAAGGACTTTGCTTGTTTTCAAGAACAAGGGTGATGTGTGGAGCTATTTTAACTACAGAGGAATAAAGCTGATGAGCCATACCATGAAGATACGGGAAAGAGTTATTGAAGCATGATTAAAAAGAGAGGTGATGATCAGTGAGCAGAAGTATGGGTTTATGTCAAAAAAGAGCAGAGTGTTGATGGAGAAGAACAGAGAAAGTAAGAAAGACCTACATGGTGCATTTGTGGATCTAGAGAAAGCATATAATAGGATGTCAAGAGAGGAACTCTATATAGTACTGAATGAGGAAGTCAGGATCAGCAAGCAAGTATACAAGGGTGGTGCCAGACATATATGAAAACAGCAAGGTAGGAGTGGTTGGAGCGTCAGATAAATTAAAGATGGGGATAGATTACATCAGGGATCTGCTCTAGGCCCCTTCTTGTTTGCAGTGGTAATGGACAAGCTGACAGGTGAGGTCAAGCAGCAATGAACTATGGTATTCTCAGATGACACTGTGATCTATAGTTAGAGTAAAGAGCAGGAGGCATCTAGAGCGCCTGGAGTTGGGTACATGTTCTGGAAAGAAGTGGGATGAAAGTCAGTAGATGCAAGACAGAATTTGTGTGAATGAGAGCGAGAAAGGTATAACCATGAAGCTGCAAGGAGTAGAGGTACTGAAGGTAGATAGGATCAACCATCCTAAGCAACAGACAGTGGCTAAGAGATGTGAACTAAAGCAGTGGAGTAGGTGGGAATGAGTATCAGGGGTAATCTGTGACCAAAGGATAGCAGCAAGAGTGAAAGTGAAGATTTACGTGATTATACTGACACCTGCGATGATGTGATGATGTTTGGAGATGGTGGTAGTAACAGAAAGCCATGAAGCAGAACTGGAGGTGGCAGGGAAATAAGAAATCGAAATCAGAGGAACAGCTAAGGTTGAAATGTTTGGAGAAAAGGTTAGAGGCAAAGCTGAGATGGTTTGGTAGAGATATGTGTAAGGATAGTGAATATACTGGCAAAGGTTGTTGAAGATGAAGCTTCTAGGCAGAAGAAAAAAAGGAAGACCAAAGAAAATATCCATGGATGTAGTGAAGGAGGACATGAAGTGTGTTTGTGTGACAGAAGGGATAGGGGGAGATGGAGGCAGGCAACCAGCTGTGGCAACCCCTAAAGGAAGCAGCCAAAAGAATTAGAAGAAGCTTCATATTGTTATCATGCTGGGATATTCCTCTTTTGCCAGGCTTCTAGGGGCTGGGAGGCATCTTGTCAGCCAGTGTTTTGTTATTTCCACAGACATGCATTGTGCTCTCTATAAATGTTGTGTCCTCAACACTCTTGCATCCACAAACCCACACTGGCTTAGCGCTTTCATCCAGCCATCAGGGCTATGCATTCACAGTAGTAATCCTGACCAAATTCCACCAATCTTTCAGTGCTGTGCTGAAGAGAACAAGAGAAGGGAAAAAGGATTTTTTTTCTTGGACATAATCCACAGGGGCTGACTGGATGCAGTCTCCTTCACATTGTCCAGGTTGTCACAGAAACCTAAATTTCCGCTGATTACCTTTTTACTAACTCTGAAGCACGTCTTTGAGGACATCCTGCAACTTCAAATAATGTTACAGTGGTTCAATCTATATCTCCAGATTATTGCTGGAAATGTTTTCCAAAACCTTTATTTAGTTAGCCATCGATCTTTCCCCCTGTCCTTTCTCGTTTCCAGTAGTTAGGTTCATTAGAAATCATGTCTGTGATTCTGTTCCGATGATCAAAGGTCCCTTAACTCTTGTTGCACTGAGTTTGTACTTTCTTTTTTTATTTCTAATCAAAATATTCTGTTTGCTAACTTAAAAATTTGGCAAATACTGAGAAGTTAGACAATTTGGGAACCTCTGACAATAAGATCATATTACACATGAGAGTACTCACTTCCCTCACATCCCTGCTTGATGTAAGATTAAAATGGTATTTGAAAGAATGTATGATTTTACTGCCAAAATAGCCTCTCATATAACACAGATGAACTGATTCAAGGTAAGTGACACCACCAGCACTTGTCTAATTGTTCACACTTTAATTCAATCTCACCCCAATTCCACATATCTCCAAGAGACAGACGAGCAAACTCTGCCTCACTGCTCACCCACTTTCCTGGACTGGCTAGACAATCAGGCCGAGTAATGCTTATTTAACATCCAATTTAAATTCTATCTTACTTTGCTGGATCCACACCACCGCCGATCCCAATCACCACAAAAGTGCACTGATTTGAATGTGTGTGTGTGTACGAGTGTCTGTCTCTGGGTAGTGTAAGTCTGAGAGATTAACAAAAAGAAAAAGGAAAGACAGTGAGAAAGAGAGAAGCAAAGGTAAAAAAAAGAAAAAAAAAGGGGGGGGGGGCAGCAGAGACTACTGTTTTAGGGCTACAACCAGCTCCTGCTACAACAAAAAGATGAAATTAATGAAGATCCATATTCTCAGTTGCAAGAAGAACTCACAAGATGCCTAAACATAAATCCACTCCAAGACAAATGTATTTACATTTAATTTCTGTAGGACTGCTTCCAGTGTTCTCAAAGCGTCCCTTATCTGTTGCGTCATCTAACTGATGGAGCTAAACACACTCTGACAGCTGCATGTGGTTGTGACATTCACCAGATCACTGATATACTCAGACAGCTCATCAAAACATACCACACTACTATCCATATAGCATGCCAGAGGGAAATTACAAATAAAACGTCTCGCACCAACAAATGGAAAGAGACAAGATAGTAGCAAATTCAGTGGTGACAGCAACATATGGAGTGAATTTAGTTATAGCTTCCGTGGAACCCAATCAGGTTGTGTGGAACTACAGTCTGATAATACCACTGTGACTAGAGTACTTTGTGTCACTAGATACTTATGGGTATGGGTTTTTACAGTTTTCTATTTATCGAGCCCTTTGTAGTCTCTTATGTTCTATTTCCAATCAAGGAATAATAATACACCAAAGTAATAATAGAGGACTGAGAAGAAAATCAACTCTTTCTCAGATTCTGACATTTTTTTAAACCTTTTTGGTGTCTAACTAGGTTTGAATTACGATGGCTAGTAGCAATTATTCCCTTAAGCTCAAGGGAATAAATAAATAAAAAACGTATTAAATGATTATTTCTCTCTTGAACACTGTAACACGTATATAGCAGCTTCTTATTTTAAGCAGCCACTTTCATTAATAACGGTCATTATATTTGCTAATAGGCTCATAGCACTCTGCAAGGCCTATATATCTTTGCATCGCTTCTGTATACAACAGAAACCCAGCAAAGGAAAGTTTAGTTTTGATTTGAGCTTATGAGAAGGCTAAAAATAAATGGTAAGATTTTTAAAATGAATGCTCTGAGTTCAGGAGGTAAATGAGCATCCTTGCCTAACCCTATCATCACGGATCAACCTTTGAGAAACCCAAACCACCAAGCTCAGACTTTCCATCTAAAAGACAGCAACTGACCATCAATTATACTGTAGCAAACCACTCACGAGGAGCAGGATTTCCTGGTACATGTGAGTCAGTTTCTATGAGACAGACTTGTGCACACACTTGTAGGTTCATGACCAGATGTTTTTTATTTGTCTGCTTGTTTGTTTGTTTTTTTAAAGATGACATTTTACCAACAGCATTATTAAAAGGCAGCTACCTTCCCTGATATGGAGAAAATGAAAAGCAAATATTTACCCTATACCTGCATTGGTAATGAAACTTGTCTACTCTAAGCTAATCTAAGATAGGAAGGTATCTCACATTGTTATGTTGTTTTCTGCTGTTCAGTGATTATGCCGTATGTGCCTGTTTATGCACAAAAGTTTTACTGGAAGTTGTGCAATATAATAACCACCAGTGAACAGCAATGTATCTCCCTCTAAGAGGTTTTTGTGCAGGGACTTTCACATAAAATTTTTACAGAGTTTCACTTTTTATATCAATAAGACTGTACTAGGACAGTCGCTGCATTCGAGCAGAGTGGCATATGCAAAAACCTTGTCATCATTACTGCAGTCAGGGTGAAGAGCAGAGACAAATACCCACTGCCAGCCTGTAATTATGATTTTCACAGACATGTGTTCTGAACAGTAAGCTTCTTACTCTCTCCTTTCCGCATTGTCTATGTGCTGATAGTGCAGCGACATCTCTGCACTTTTAAGTATCTCTTTCAAGGCTGTGCACTCTGTCACACTTTAAACTGTTTCCTTTATCTATTAAGTACCAAATACAATTCAACCATTATCTCCCTTGTAAATAAACAATGATAGATGTAGATCACACACCAGAGAAAGAACATACAAACTGTTAAATAATGCATTTATCAGAAGCCTTCGTGAACCGCACAGACCCTCAGTGCCTTTCCACTTCATGCACTCTCATTATTTCCCCGCAGTGAAGTACAGGATTAATAAATGGATTTCTGTCATGATGTGTCCTCAGCTTAACATGACTAGTCTTCTGTGTTCAAGTAAGCCCAGAGCACTTACAACAGCAAGAAATGAGTGGTGCATATCAGGTATAAAACTACTGAAGGTAATATTTAGTTTATCAAGCCAAATGAAAGGATTTAGTTAAAAAATTAAACTAAAGTCATTGCACTAAATCAATCTCTTTTAAAAATCCTAGTTCTAAATAATCTATATAAAATCGAAAAGCTACTTACTTGAGACTTGAGGCTACATTTCACTTAGTATACTTGTATAAATATTAATTCATTAGATGTGGACTTGAAATTAAGAGAGAGCAAGAGTGTTGGTAAAAAATATCTTATTTAAATATCTGAAGATATTTATAAAGCTATATTAAATCAGGCAAAGCACAGTAAGTACAGACAGTTACAGAGTGTCAGATTTGGATTCTGTTTGCGATGGTTGCGGTGTTGTGGGGGTGTGAGTGTAAGTGTGTACACACAGGAGAGAAAGCACACACTGTGCTGTTTATAAAGGTGCTGCTCTGCATTTTTTTAATTATTGCAAAGTTCCTTGTGACAATACAATAACGAAGCATTATGTCTGCCTGCCTCAACGGTGAGTTTCTTGTTCCGGGTACATATTTAAACTGTAGTTGGGACCAATTCTGCTTTGCAGCCTAAACGTGATCAGCCTAGCTTCAGCTTACATGAATCAGTTTCACATGAGTAATACATCTGGAGGATAACCTGCAATTACCCGTATTTTTGACAGAAGGCTGGATATGTAGACTAAATTTGACTATTGTTTTCATTGTTTGAGCTGAGGGTTTGACTCTGCTAAGCAGGCTGACCAGCCGTTGCTGTATACATACTTGAGAAAAACACAACCGGAGCCACTAGGGGGTGCAGTCCAAAACACCTGGATACTGGTCCTTCTGCGAGGAGTGCTCTCTGTCACTGCAGGGGGGCAGTTGGTCATAAACTGTGTTTCCTCTTCATCAATTATCTGTAAAGCATCGACACACAAACACACAAAGAGATCAGTAATGAGTATAAATGCATCAGACAAGATGTGACCGAAAAAGAACTGGAAACACTTGCAGGTAATTTTCTTCTCTTGATGCTGGATCGCACAGATACATTTTGTCGTATCATGATCTCACAAACATAATTAACAGCTGAACTGAGATTAAACACACTTTTTTTGTAAACATCAGTCAATTCAGTGAATCGTGTTAGTCTTACACCATCAGTTATCTGGTCTTTAAACACGCTTTAGTTATTAGAGAACACATTTCCAGCTTTAATAGTTACTGTAATGAGTTTAACAACATGTTGGCTGAGTGGTTACTGTTGTTGAGGGTCCGTGGTTTAAACCTGTGCTAGATGTTGGCCCAAGACTCTCTTAAAAATAGGTTTTTAATCTTGGGGCCTGCATTTTTAGATAGATACATAGATAGCCTTTGTGGGTTCCATGATAGCGTCAAAACACAAAAAAGGAGCAAAACCTTCTTCCACAGAGAAGATATTAAAAGATATTTAAGGAAAAGCTACAGATATCATGGAGAAATGCTCTAAGGCTGACGTGTTTGGATTAAAGAGAAAAGGAACACTTAAAAAACATAGACATGCTCAAAGCTATCTCCCAAGGGTGGTAATGTGGGAGCTTAACGGCTTGATATACATGTCTGATGTGTCTAAACAATTTTTGTTCTCTTACAACAGGACAAATCGTGGCTACAAACTATGCAAGAGCTATTTACAGAAGATGTTGTGAGCAGGTGCTGTTTATAATAAAGTGGCATCAGGATGCCAAACCTACCGACTGTGCTGCATATTTATATATTTTCTGGTAAACAGAAGCAGTAGAACAATCTATTTTACTGAGCGGAGAGATGCTTGTGGCAGTTGAAACGAATCAGCAGTTTTGGTTAAAGTAATAAGCTATTGAAGGCTCCACCACCGGGGGGGCTTCTCCTCCCTGAATAGAGGGGGGTCACTATCTATCATGTCAGCCAAGCTCATGTTGGCTCGCCTGGCTGTACGACTAGCAGGCAAATGTTGGCCACTGCAAGTCTCAACCTTGATTCTAGAATTTTTTCTGGCATCAAAGCACAGTGTGAACATCCCTGTGGGTAAGCCAACCGAGCTCATAAAAGCTATGCACACCAGGTGAGGTTTCTTGGCCGAAGCAGAGGCACTGCATGACGTGGGGCACAGGCGGGATGCAGTCACTTTAGCTTTCGCTTCTGATGTCTTCAGGTCATTTAAAAAAAGTCCCCAGACTTGAATTAGGCTGAAGAGTCCAAATCCGTGCTCCCCTCTTTACTCAGCTCCACACCTGAGATATTAAGCACCTGAATGATTTTAACTGTGGACAGAAAATTAGTTGAGTTGGCTGCATGAGAGAGCACAACCGCTGAGACCAAGGATCTGTTTGATAGGAAGTGACATCCGGGCAGTAAAGGCAGGGAACTTTCTCACTCCATAAAGCTGTCAGCAGAGAATTTCCTTTGTCATGCCACGTTATGAATGAGTTCCCTTTGAAATTGTGTGTGAGAGAGTGTGTTAAGAGTTAGACGGAGAGTCAGAAGGGGAGTCCGGGAGCTTTGTGTGTGTGCATGCCATCCATGTGTATGCAGCCGATCGTGATCTGAAAGATTACACACCCCCTCCCCTCCATGTTCCCATGGTTTCTAACAGGCATTCTGGGCTGCCCTGAATGGACTACACCACACGTCAAAAGCAGAGAAGTCACATGGGACTGCATTGAACACCATCTGCAAAAAGAAGCGACTAATTTGCTGCAAGACAACCTATGATCCTGTTTTTTTACTCCCTCGTTTTCAGATCTTCTGCCAATAGCTTGACAATGGCTGTTAGGAAAACTAACAAAACGGGACATTCCACTGGAAGACTCGAGTTGCGTTTTCTGAGTTTATGCAAGAGTTTTGTGTCAAAGAAAGTGCTTGGTTCTATGCTATGCCCTGGTAAGAGCCAAACATCATTCAGCAACAATCTAAAATAACATAGGGGCTGCAGAAAAGTAGCTGCAAACGGCACAACCGCCACAGAAATTTCAAAACACATCCTGACAATTCCAGCCCACATATAGCCACACAGCCACATGACAATTTGCCTTTTCTTGTCCTATTATCTCACCCTGCTGAGAAGTAATGTCTCATCAGACATCGCCAGCATTCCCTGCTGGTTTACACTCTTGCCAAAAAAACACACACAGACACACAGTGGCAGCTGACCTCCCCAGAGAGCTCAATAAAAGTGCTTTTCATCAAGTCGGGAGCTGTCCTAAGACGGCTGAGATGGGGCACACCAGCAGATTTCAAATGAGCTGTATGTTAAATAAAGCCTAAAGCCTCTGTTGCAGCTTCCTTTTTTTCTTTCTTTTCCTTCAATTCCTTGGGGCTGGTCCACCCAGAGCTCTTTCACAAAGAAGCAATAGTGTGTCTGTGCGCGTATGTGTATATAGGTTTCTGACATAAGAGACATAAAGTATGAAAGACTGACTGAGCAGGTGATGATAGAGACATATCTCTTTAGACAGCAGTTTATTTTTACTGCTCTGTCACAGACTGCTTGGAAAGACAGGTGATCATCTGCAGCCGTGAAAGAGACCTTAAACTTCTAAAAAAAACCCGGCAGGAGTCCAATCAAAAGCAGCAGGTCACAGTACTGACACATCTGCTCTTTTTACTTCTAAAGCGAACATCTAAAAGGCAATGATCAAACATCTATCCATTTTATCTATTATTCTCTGTCCACTCAGCATCCATTCATGTGCTGAGGGATGTGAGTGTCATTTAAATGATGCAGTCTCTCCTATATTAACTCCTGACGTTTAGCGCCCCGTCACTCCAAGCCACACTCCGCCATATGGCTGAGGGACGCACTCGAGGCTGGCATTAAAGAAAAACGTCATGAAATCAACTGCAACAACAAATACGAGAGAAAAAAGAACCTTGGTGGTGTTGATGCTGGGTAATGAGTTGTGAGGTGCAGACAGGACAAAAACAATGTGTTCCTGTCTTTATGTCCTGTCATAATCAAGGCTTAGGTTCACAAAGAGTGCCACAGCATTGCAGTAACTGTGATCAGAGCAGCCTGTGCACTGCTGTGTGAACCTCTCTTTGAACCGTAAAGGTTTAGTAAAATAGTGGGTTTTTATGTAAGAAACAGTTAAAATGAACACGTTTGCAGGAGGCTAAACAAGAGAAAGCCAGACATGCTGTTAAAAGTTCTCAACAGGAATATGGATTTGGCTATGACTAAGACTGAAATGGGTTTTTCTTTATTATTATAATATATTAATGTGATATAATGGCTTTATTATACGCCTTATTAACTATAATCTAGGATTTTTATGAAATATTTATGAAGCTAAAATCAGTTATCTTCTTGCTGAGTTCTTTCCAAATCCTTTGTGTCATCTTATGCAACCTTTAAATCCTAGACATTTTTTAAACTGCCATCCTAACTGTACACATACACACACAAACACACACACACACACACACACAAACCTGATAAGGATAAACAGAATAGAATGGATGGATGGATAAATTTCATCACCTTATAGTGTAGTTCCTTTGTATAGTATGAAGTAACACAGACTGCATACAAATTATTGGACATACACATGAAATTTCATTAACTATCATGTCTTTTCCCTACCACTTGTCTGATCACGCTGCATTACAATTATTTGGCCATTATCACATGTGCATAGCAGCACCAGTTGCCTTGCCTTCTCTTTTTGTCTTTCACACTCTTGGCCCCTCTCGGTTCTCTTCCTCCTCCCTACAGTACTCCAGCTGGACCTTCTTGTATAAAAGGTTAATTACCCTCTCATCTACTTTGTTGTACAGTACCTACATACATGCCTACTTTTTGAATAGATGGCTTCTCAAACTCTACACACACCTTCCAGCAGTCAAAGCAAAGCATAGCTCAAGGGAAGATGTGTTGAGAGTAGGCTCCTTTCACATGCTATATCAAGCCTTTTAGAGGAGGTGAGGTGAGAATAATCACACTTTGACACATGTGAAGACAGGAGGGCTGTCTAAGGAAAATATCTGTCTCTCCACTCATGTCATGCACAGTTGTTATGCTAGATGAAGGATGGTATGAAGAGTGCAGGCGTGGCGAAATATGCTGGCTAGTATTAATTTAAAATTTGCTGTGTCCCAATTTAAAAAATAAACATGTTAGACAAAAAAGGGGATGGGTTATTAATCAGTGAGAAATTTCTAATCCATAACACACAGCCATATGTGTTGGCTGTTACCATACCTGAAAATTCCCAGCATAGTCCTCGTCTTTGTCACCTTCTGCACCATCCTTCATGGCAATAAGGGTGAACCCTCTGAAGTAGGAGGGGCTGGCTGCAGTCACAGTCACTACATGGAAACAAAAAAATATTAGAAGACAACATCACCTGACAGGGAGCAGCTTAACTACAGTCCTTCTTCCAAATACCTGATTAAAGTGGGTTAAAATACCTGCTTGAGTAGTGTTGTGTGTATAAATAATACTATATATTTTAAGCTCAAATATATAAAGGACAAGCTAAAGTTAATGTAATTTGCACATTGCCTTCCTCAGATTGTCAAATTAGCCAGATTATGTTTAGGATGGAATTTCTGCCCATTTTTACAATCAGTCACAACATTAAAGAACGTTGAGTTACTGCAGAAAACTGTAGTTGCTGTACTCGGCAACTTAATTGGTGTCTTTAGATATTAACAAATACTGATTTAAACTGAAGCTAAATCATTCAAACATTTAAAATAATGCAGTTGTCATTTTGATTGCTAAACAAAAAGTAGTTGGAATTAAAGCAGGCAGCAATGATCCAACTGCAGCGCAACACATTGTCGGAACCAGAAGGGCAGGAGACTAGAAATCACAGAGCAGATGGCACATGCCCATTTACTGCACCCAAAAACTTTCCTTTTAGGAAAAGAGAGAGAGAGAGAAATCCGGGGCTGGCTTTCAAGAAACTTGTTAAGTATGGAACACAACACCAAAAGCACGCAAGAGTTCATAGAGGGATTTAGCTTTCTCAGAAAAAAGCCTTCTTAAAATTTTGATCATACAAAACTATTTGAGGCACTCTATTTGCTCACAGATGTTCAAATCAGATTTAAAATGATCTCTCGTTAATCATTTAGTAGTTAAAATACACGTCTGCTTATTGCGATTGTGCGTAATCATCTTAGCGCTCGCCCCGCATCAAAAGTAGATTGTGCAGAAACTTATCTTAAGTTTGCATAGTCTGCTGACTGTGGCTTAGAGGCAATGCACAGGCACAATGGAAAGCAGCGTACTACGCGTATATCGCTAACACCAACCTCTGTATGTGCTCCCTGGGTGATAGCTCTCCGGGTCTCCTTCTACCCGGAGCCGAAACTCGCTGTTGCCCTCTTTCCTATTGCTCTGAGCCCGTAATACCCGACTACAATACCCGTCCGCCTTCCCGCCTCTGTCAGAAGGCTCCTCGGTGAATGCAAACGTATTGCACGCCGCGGTGGAGATGAAGCAAAGCAGGAGCACAAAGCGTGGATGTAGTCCGGTTGCTGTCATTTTGCAGATTTGCGACAGCCAAGTTAATGCGCGGAGCTGAAAGAAATCTTGTCAGAAGAAGAACTGACGTTTGCTTCAGCTTCTCCTTAACGTCAAACCAAGTTGCCAACTGCTGAAGTACACTTCTGCTGCGCTAGGAGGACAGCTCCATCCCGGAGTGAACGGGAGAGAGGAGAAGTGAAGACTGACTGGGATGTGCTCTGCGCTCGCTCTACAAGAACGGCACACCGCGTGAAGCTGGTTAAAGTGAACAGGGTAGCAGGGGTCCGGGGGGAAAGCCAAGCGCAGAATGAGCGCTGTGTAGCTGTCTGCAGGGGCACAGCTATTTACAAACCGAGTGATTGATGAACGCAAAACAAGAGAAAAAAACCCCAAAAAAAACAAATTCTTGTCATTGAACGTTTACGCAGAGGAAACGCATTTAACATAGTTGGACTGAACTCTCGTGCGACGACTGCGTGTGTGCGTGTGGCATCACTTAAGTGTCTTAAGAAAGACATGTGCACCGTGACACAGACAAAGGAAATAACAAAGCATGCTTCACGGTTGTCAAGGTGACTAATTTGGAAAGAAAGAAAGAAAAACTTTAGTCACAAATAGCTTCTCTGTAATTGCATTGCTTTCTATTTTCTTGTAACACAAAAGTTAAATGATAAAAAATTATAATGTTTGTACGTTTGCCTTTTTTAATGCTTGGGACAAAACCCCACACTGTCATTATAAGCAAAACAAGAATAGATATAGATCCTTTCAGCACTTCTCTCTATTGATCCCCCAGTAACATCTGAAAAACATTCACCAAGCAGAAGCAACCCAGCTGTAGTGCGTAACCTGTTAGCTCCACATAGACAACGATTAATTTTTGATAGCAGGACAGAGTGACCCTACATACTTACTACATAGATACATAAATATGTAAAACCCATGGAGCTGTCTGTTGAGATGGCAGTTGGTCATTTAGTTTGGCCACCATTTGGTACAGACTACAGTCATTTAGTGTTTTGCTCAAACCCACCACGACAATATTTTTAATTAATTACACAACAGCAAAATGTTCCTACATAAAAATTGTAGTGCTCTACATATCCAGTTTTCTTGCAATTCTTAGGATAAAGTACATTGGACTACAGGTTTGTATTGAATACCAGACTGATTTGTTAATTCTGATTGAAACTCAGCTGTTTCTTTTGTCTGTATTCTTTTATTTTTACTTGCTATATCCATACTCCTGCTCACTTTTTACACTTTTAGTTCAAATGAATAAGCTTAAAGTCAGTGCAGAACTGCTATCGTAATCATTTACAGGTATTGTTCTATTGATTTATTGGTTAAGCATTTAATACCTCCGAAAACAAATCCTCAACCTCAGAAGCAGAAGCGCTTCACTGCTTTAGTTCTGGGTTTTCTCTGCCATTTCCTGAAGAAAAACAGAAAGAAAGAAACACTGAAATGAGTGCTAGTCTGAAAAACATAGACACATAGCTTATAATTTTTTAATCCATCTTGTGGTTTGTTGTATTTTGACCTCATGTGTCTCAATAACAGGCTGAGAAATAAAATATTTTCTTCTGATAACTTACTGCCTCCGTCTCTTGTTATCTTCTTCACCTTCTTTTCTGCCCTTTTTGCTCCTGTGCCTTTTTTTCATCCAAAGCATATCTGTTTCAGGCAGTTCTCAGGCTTTGAAATAAAAACATGACAATGACACCACTGGATGATAAAAAGTGAAGACTTGATGTAATCCCTCTGTTTCTTTGCTTCTTAATCTTTCTCGGGTGGTATAGGCTATATTTTATCATTTGTGACATTTTTCTTGCAACACCCCAGAGTTTATTTTAGACTTCAGAGGGGTCAGCAGGCATGTAATGGGCATGCAACCGTTTCTGATAGGCACTGACAAATGGAGAGTGGCTATGCTCTGTGCATTTACTGCTGTGTTGATGGATGGATGATGGGGAAGGAAAGGAACAGAGTTTAGATAGCAGAACAGTAAACCAGCAGGTGTGATGAAAGCATTTTGTCTCGTTGCCCTGCTGAGCAGAATCTCTTCCTTACTTTCAGAGCCAAGGTTATTCACTGCCTTTTACAAAATATAATGTGGATGAGAACACGATTTGCACAATCATTACATCCCATCTGTTCATGCAATTCAAATCTTTGCACTTGGCACACAACTGTACAGTAGTTTGCAAACGTCTTGAGTCGCCCCTAATTTCTTTATATTTTGCTAAGAATATTGAAAATAGGTAAACATCTGCAAACATACATAAAAATATAGTATATAAGGCAAAGACATTGTTTTTACAATTCCAGTGAGCTTGAAAAACAATATTTTGTATGACCATCTTTGTTCTTCAACATATCTTGAACTCTCTTAGGCAAGGGTTCTTTTATTATATTTAAGTAGTCTTCAGAAATAGTTTGTCGGAATTCTTGAAGGACATTCAAAGCTCTTCTTTGGATGTTGGCTGGCTTTTATTCTGGTCTCTGTCAAGATAATCCTATCCTATATGATCCTATGATGCTTCAGTAATATTTAGATGTGGGCTTTGGGGAGACCAGCCCATGACTGACAGTGTTCTATTGTGTGTTTTTCTGTTCAGATGTACTTTTGTTGCAGTATGTTTGGGATCACTGTCATGCTGAAAAATAAAGCAGTTACCAATCAGATGCTTTATAGATGGTATTGCATGATATCACATGAGATACTTTACTATGTTTATGATTCTATCAAGTTTGACAAGATCCCCAAAGGCCCGGTGAATCACCCCAAGCCATGACTAAGCCTCTACTGTGTTTTACAGATGGCTGTAAACACAATTTTTTGGATTCATTACTCTGTATAACCCCTTTTCACAGATATTTACTTCTTGTGTAATTTCTCTGCCTTTTCTCCCTGCTTGCTTTCCTTAAGAATGGGGTATTGACAGCCACTCTTCCACTGAGACCATTTCCAATGTGGCTTCAATGGACAGTAGATGGATCAACTGAAGGGCCAGACATCGGCGTAACTTTGTGCTGAACATTGGGGGGGGTGGCAAGATCTCTGTCTAAGTAAATAAATACATCTGGGTAAATTCCCAATGATTAAACATGTACTATTTTGCTGGTAATACCTGAAATGAGTAAAGAAAACAAAACCAACAGCCTATTTATGAAAGATAATTCATCATTTTATTGGGGGGGTTATATTGGTCAGTCTGATTATTGGGGGGTCATAACCCCCCTAACCTGTGAAATCAACAAGTTGGACTTGTTTAATATGGATTTCTATATAGGTGACTTTTATTTTGGTTTGCAGTCTGGCTTTTCTAGTCTCTAAAGCAAATCTCTTTGTGTTTTTGTTTTATAAAGTACATGTAGCTTTTAATCAGACCAGGGATGTTATGCCTTAAATAACCACACGAGTTAATAGAAGCCGAGTGATGAAATTGAATGAGTAATGAACTGTCAGCCCTTCAGCAGTTATTCTTTAGTTGCCCTTGAGTGGGACACTTAGCCACAAAAAGCTTCAAGGGAGCCAGTCATTCAAAAGCAACAGCAGGAAACTGCGAATGTGCTACTAGCAAGTTACTAACAGGTATGTCGGTGTGCAACTAGTGATGCAAAATATAGAAATGTTGAAAACGGCCTTTGTTCTTGGTAACAATTTTTGGACAAGAACAGATGTCATTACTTTTTCTTGTATTACTAAATTTGTGTTCAGTTGGATGGCACAAAAGTAAATGAAATAACACAACATTTGTCTAGTCTACATGTTGGATGGACAGAACTATGTGAAGAGAAATGTAAAAAAAAAGACAAATAATTTTGACTGATCACAGTTGTGCACATGATTTATTGGAAAGGCCTAATATGAGCAAAGAAGAAAGGGGATAGTTTTTAAGGATTCATGACTTCAAGTTAAAATCATTCGATCTGTTGAACAGAACACATGTGGCGTGTGGATGTGGTGTTATCAGCACACAAGAGTGTTGCTGTTGGTCTAGACACCCACTGCGTGGTTTCCTCTAAAGTGACGCCATGGTCTGCTGGTTGCTTGTGAAGTGGTTTCATCAACTGCCACATCTAAGGCATCAAATCTTAGGACAGTTTCCTAACAGCTGGTCTGAAAAAAACAGATCCTATCTTTTCTGGCTGTCATTTAAAGCTGCCAGTTTTGGTTTATCTATTTTTTTTTTTTTTTTTTGACATACAAGAAATCTTTTTACTTGGGCAATATGAAAGGCATTTGTCATTTTTCAAGTCCATAGGAAAACAAGCCTACCACTCATTTCCACTATGGCATCAGTAAACACTTTCATCGGTTTATAGTCTTAAACACCCTTTAATTCAATTTAATTCAATAGTTTCGAGTTATTGCAATAAGGTAAGTCCACTAGCTGCTTGTAATAGCTTTACTTTTCACATTTCCCCAAAAAGTATCAAATATTCTTCTGTGCCCCTTTGAGTTTTTTTTTTTTTCATTCCATGTCTGCTTGTGTAGGTGAAAAATTCAAGATACTGCTCACGGATTTAAGGAAGAGTGTGGTGATATAAGTGCCGTCTATCATCACGGGCAAAATCTCATCATTATACTCTTTCTCCACACACCTCTTATTTTCTCTACCGCAGCACAAGCCTTTGAAAAAAAAAATCCCCTGTGCTTTGTTGTTTTCTAAGAGGAATAGAGGTCAAGAGGGAAAATGAAATTAGGCTCTCATTTGAACATGGTGGAGCAGGAGAGTGTGCTCATTAAACAGCCAAACCCCCTGCTGCAAAGTCATTAAGGCCATATTTACCATGCAACAGCAGTATGTGCAGAAAACCTAAGATTTACCATGTTGTTTCCACTTAATTTGAAGGAGAAAAAGAGGTAGCTACAGAATAATGCTAGAAAAGAGAAGGAAAACAAATATGAAAGTCACAAAATTGTATCATTAAATGTTGATTATAGTAATAGATATACAGTTCAGACATTATTACTGTGTACATTGAGTTGAGAGGCAGAGGCATTCACATAGAAATGACCCCTTGATGTACAGTAGTATGCATAACGACTGCAACTGTAATGTCACTCAGCTCAGTTCAGCAACCTTGGTCTGGAGATAGAGTTAATGTCTTTATTTCCACCATGGCTTCATGCATTCAGACCCCCATCTACAGCTTTGGAGGTAATGCATTTTGATGTCCCTCTAAAAGCCTGAGTGAAACATGTGCTGTTGGGAGACCAGCAAGCGTACAGGGGCTATCACAAATGATTACAGTCAGCCAGAGGGTGACGGGGACCGCCAGGTGCTGGGGCTTGTTGAAGCATTACTTATTGAATCCTGTCTTTAACGCTAAGGAGACTCAGGCCATATCTAAAAGGCTTCGAGGAAATCACACAAAATGTCAGAAACTATTACATGTCAGCTTCTGAAACACGAATACCTTGGCCAAAGTTTGCCACAAGTTATATACAGGAGCTGCTGAAGACTTGTTGACTGGGGACCTAGCATAAATGTCTTTGGACAATCCCCAAAAGTTCATTGTGTTCATCTGGACATAGTGTTTTCAGTTTAAGAAATGTTTCGATATTTTTACAGGTGATTTACCAAAGCGGGTCTAAAAAAGCTAAACACAGGCACAGTCAGTTAATTTCAAAATCAAGCACAAAAAATAAGACTTTTTTTTTCTACATTAACTATCACTACAATTAGTACTAAACTTCACACTGCAAACCTTGGGAAATTATGTCACATGCTTCCTTTACATATTATTCTTCTTATATTTTGCACCTTCAGAAATGAACTCCCAGAAATACCAGTATATACCTACAAGACTGTCAGTCACAAAAATCTCTGAATTTCCACCTCTTACACACAATCTTGTCACTTTGTTCTCTTTGCACTTTATTAATGTCAAAATCAAGTTTACACTGGTACAATACATTACTAAATCTGGCCCAAACCCTCCTAAACAGAATATGACCAATATGAGGACAGATTTCAATATTGTAAACTCAGTCTCAGGCAGCCTGAATCTACAGAGAACCTTTTTCATTTACTCCAAGATGTTCAGAGCAATGTTCAGTAAAAAGCATTAAACTGTTCTTAAAACACAGGGGGATGTGTTTGAATGTAGCTGGAGTGGCACAATGGTGATAGGCTTGATCCTCACCACTCGAGCAATGTAAATTTGTTGTAAAGGCCAACACATTATAGGTAGCTCTGACAGTGAAACAGTCTGTTTTCATACTCCACAGCTTGCTCCATTTGACTTTTTGCCACTCTGTGCCACATCACCTCATCTGGCAGCCTTCTTGGGAGGCTGCCATGGTACATCTGACTGCTTCCCCTAGGCCAATATTTTCCCAATTTTTTTTTAGGGGACCCACTTTTTAAAAAGGAAAAATGCAGTCTAACTAAGGGAGGATTCAGGGTCACCTAACCCAACTCTAACTATATGCTTTATCAAAAAGGAAAGTTTTAATCCTCATCTTTAAAGTAGAGAGGCTTTCTGCCTCCCAAATCAATTCAAACTGAAAACTGGTTCCACACAAGAGGGGCCTGAAAGCTGAAGATGCTCTGCCTCCTATTCTACTTTTAAATACTATAGGAACCACAAGTAATCCTGCAGTCTGAGAGCAAAGTGCTCTAATGGGGTGGTGTGGTACTATAAGGTCATTTAAATAAGATGTGGTGTGATTTTTCAAGACCTTGTATGTGAGGAGCAGGATTTTAAATTCAATTCTGGATTTAACAGTCAATGAAGAGAAGCGAGTACATGCTATGCTCTTGCTGTCTGTCAGTACTTTTACACCAGCATTTTGAATCAACTGAAGGCTTTTCAGGGAGTTTTAGGATATCCTGATAATAACAAATTACAGTAGTCCTGCTTAGAAGTAATAAATACATGAACTAGTTTTTCAGCGTCACTTGGAGACAGGATGTTTCTAATTTTATAGATATTGTGCAAATGGAAGAAAGCAGTCCTACATATTTGTTTAATATGAGCATTGAAGGAAATATCCACAAAAATGACTCCATGATTCCTCACAGTGTTACAGAAGGCCAAGGTAACATCACCCAGAGTAAGCACCTGCTTAGATACCACATTTCTAAGATTTTTAAAGCCAAGTACAATAACCTCAGTTTTATCTGAATTTAGACGCAGAAAATAAGAGGTCGTCCAGGTCTTTATGTCTTTAAGGCAGTCCTGCAGTTTAACTAATTGGTGTGTGTTATCTGGATTCATGGACAGATAACGTGGGTGTCATAGTGAAATTGTAAGCTATGCCTTCTAATGATACTGCCTAAGGGAGGCATGTAATAGTGTAAAAAAAATGGTCCTATTACAGAACCCTGTGGAACTCCATATTTAACCTTAGTATGTGACGAGGACTCTCCATTTCCATGAACAAATTGGAGTCTATTAGATGGATACGATTTAAACCACTGTACCCATGTCTATTGGAAACTCTACTTCCAATAGACATGGGTTCTACACAGCATGTTTATCTGGATTTAATCATTAGTTATTATTAATCTCTGGCTCTCTTCCACAGCACGTCTTTGTCCTGTTTTCCTCCCCTCCCCAGCCAGTCATGGCAGATGGCTGCCCCTCCCTGAGCCTGGTTCTGCTTGAGATTTCTTCTTCTTAAAAGAGACTGTTTTTTTTTCCCTTCCCACTGTCATCAAGAGCTTGCTCAGAGGGGGTCATCCAATTGTTGGGGTTTTCCCTGGATTATTGTCTTTACCTTTACCTTGAATTATAAAGCACCTCAATGGCAACTGTTGTTATGATTTGGTTTGATATAAATTAAATTGAGTTGAAGTGAATTAAATCGTGTAGTCTTCTTCTTCTATTCAGATAAATTTTTCAAGGAATTGTGAGTTTATTCACATTTATCATCATCATACTACACTAATGATACTCTCCCGGGGTCTTAATCACCACTCCGAACTCATCCATCTTTCCCAAGGACCCCACATTTCTCATGACGATAGCTGGAACAGATGGTTTAAATCTCTTTCTCTTAGTTCTACGCTTAGTTCCAGTACTCTATCCCCATTGTTGCTTTCATAGGTCCTCAGAGATCTATTCACTATTCAACACTATCAACTGGTTCTATGTGTAAACAATGCAGCACTCCAATTACAAAAAAAAGAAAGTAAGCAAGAAAAAAGATGCTTAAAGTAACAAAGTCACAAACCTATTACTAATTGACAATAATTGGGTAAGTGATTTAGAAAACATGTATTAGAAAATACATTTCATGAAGTGAACATGATCCAAAACACTACCATCTTCTTTGGGACAAAACTAAGTTAAGATGGAATGAGATAAATTGGAAAAGCTTTGGGGGGTCAGAGGAATTTAAATTCAAAATTGTTTTTAAAAGAAATGGAAGTTTTGGAAGAAATGTATTCCTCTGGAATAAAGAGGTAAGGAACCACTTCAGATTTCAGTTGAGGTGATATGGGGGTGCTTCAGTGCCAATGGAATTGGTGTCCAGGCCAATTGAAAACATTTTGAGCCTCATGAAACAAAAAAATCTCATAAAGAAAACCCATGACTGTTGAGCAGCACTGTTAAAAGAAAAGGTGATGCTACACAGTGGTAAACATGGGGCTATCCTAATTTTATAAAAAGCCTGTTGATGCCATAAATTATTTCTCAAAATGGCAAATTTTCTCAATGTAAACATTTATTGCCACATAAAATATGGGTTTGTGAGATTTGCATATCGTTGCATCATTATTTTTTCTAAATTGGGGTTGTATCTTTCAGTGGCCGTTGGATATATTATACATAAAAATTGAAATACAAGACGTCCAACTGTGCGGTCTGCTTTAAATGTCACATTAACATCTATCCTGTCAGTGCTGTGGCATTCTCCAAAGTCCCTTTGTGTAGCAAACTCATCTTTCAAAATATTTTTGTACAATAGTTTGTCAGTAGAGAATCTCAGTTCATTATCTATCATATTTTCCAATAAAACTAACGGCACATTAGTAGATTTCATGAACCTGATATGAATACTTGTTTATGATACTATTTTGTTAGCAGCATTTTCAAAGAGACTTTGACCTTTTCGCAAGCTCAGTCTTCCACTTGTTCCTGACCTTTGGCTGGGAAACCACACGTGTTAGCTGAAGATGCTCATGTTCTCTCTTCTCAAATGTCATGCCCAGAAGCACTGCAGGTCTGTATCTCTTATCTAAACACTGCCTATTTTGTTACCACTTAAAAATCATGTTAGGATGCAAACTCATATAAAAGGGTACCAAACGGTCTTGTACTATATGCTTATAATTGACAAACCAGTTATTACTTGATAAGATGAGTATTGCTCCTCAGTGCAAGGGCTGATTTGATCTTTAAAAAAAAAGGGGGGGGGGGGGCTACCTACAGACCAAATGTATTCATACATATAGCAAGACATTCAGAAAAGACTTCAGCAAAATTTCCTCAAGCAGAATATTATATTGTTTTATCTTCTGATTTCTATTTTTACACAAATATAATCAAATAATCTATGTGTATGGCAAAGACAAAGACATAGCTAATAATATCCAATATTATGCAATATCTAAAAAAAATTTCGGTGATGTTTAGACAGTTTAAGACAGATTGATTTCTATAAACTCTCTTCTCCAAAACAGGTAATACAGACACCTGTTCAGCACTGGACACATCTGACAATGTTTGACAATTAAAACATGTAGGCGTGGGAAGCTCAGTAGGTAGAGTGGTTGGTCCATGATTGGAAGGCCATGGGGCAAAAAGTTAATCAAAAGTTAAATATATCCATTGCACAAATATCATACATGATCATATTTTTCATATATAACATGTCAATGAACCAGTGTACTCGCGTGGGTAATTTCTAACTAAACCATTTTTGTTATGGCCTTTTTACTCGCATCCACCAGTATCCTAAAACATATACATGTTCGGAAGGCCTTAGAGCACATGTGTCGAACTCCAGGCCTCGAGGGCCGGTGTCCTGCAGGTTTTAGATGTGTCCTTGATCCAACACGGCTGATTCAAATTGCTAAATTACCTCCTCAACATGTCTTGTAGTTCTCCAGAAACCTGCTAATAAACTAATCATGTGATTCAGGTGTGTTGACCCAGGGTGATATCTAAAGCTTGCAGGACACTGACCCTCAAGGCCTGGAGTTTGACACCCCTGCCTTAGAGCTATGGTAGCACCATCTCATTATAGAAAGATCACTACTGAACTAGTACATAACCCATAACAAAAACAAAAACTGAGTTGTAGACCCAGGACCATGACAGAGCAATTACATTATAGCACAAAGAGAATGGTATGGACTGGGTAGGTACAACAATATGTCATCTGCAAATAACAAAATGTTTTGTTCTCTTTAATACATGACTCTATGTAAGTTAAGCATCATCAGTAGATCTAGAAGCACTGTGAAAGGATATTTAAAATATATAAAAAGATCTATAATATATCAAGAAATAGCATTATAAAATTAGGAGACTGCTGATAGTTTTTCCTGTGTATCACAGATATATCAGGGTTTGGGAAGAATGGCTAAATGTTGCTGAATCCCTTCAATGACTAGTGTCCAGCTGGACCTTTCTTCTTCTTACCTATATTCTCTGTCTATGTGAACAATACAGATTTATTAGGTCCTATTAAACTTTTTAAAGTACATATTCACGTTTTGTAGTATGTTTTAACAATGACAGACATTGAATCTCTCTCATTGAGCTGAGTGCTTCAGAGATGAAAGTGTGGAAAAACAGAATGCTAAAAGCCAAATAATTGCACATAAGTGCCTTTGAAATAGGCCAGTTTCTTTTGGGGTCAGAAAACCTTCATTAATAACATCCATATCCAGCATATACATATTCCATTTTATTCATTGCACAGCACTCAAAAAACAGCGTGTGATAGTGAAAAAGAGACAGTAAAAAGAAAAATGACTGAAGTCTGAATAGATCTGCTAAACAACACCAAATAACAGATAATGATTATAATACATTCAGACTGAGTGCAAGACTCAGAGAGTTTGGGCCTGACATCTCACTGTAAACACAACTGTCCTATTAAGTAAGATAAAGCACTTGCATCAGCTTCATTCTTTCATTGTTGCAGAAGCTTAAAATTTTGTATCATGCCAAGAAGTGACTTTTGTTAGACTGAACTATTGTAATGTGATTGAGGCATAAAGGCAATGATTTGCAACAAAATGTTGGTGAAAGTTTAATTAAACGGGAATAGAAAAGTACTTCATTCTCTTCTCTTTCCTTACACACTTCTTGGCTCATTACATACATATCCTTTAAGACATTAAATGGACAAACATCATCTTAAGTGAAAACCTTGTGATGTTATTTTTAATGCTAGCCACAGCAGAAGAAAATGTAATCCCTTCTCCTCTGTGTTCCATCTTCCTTCCATGTATACCTGTAGACATTAACTAGGTCTCACAATCAAACAATTTATCCTTTCACAGACAATCCACACTAGTCATTGTCCAATACAAATTGTCAGACATTAAAGCTACGGAGCTGCAGGCACTCTCTATCCTGAGATGAGCACACACCCATCCACTTGCCAGCACTACACCGCAGTCACCCAAACACACTCAAACACACATGCACATACGCTAAAAGACACACTTTCATACCACCCTCTAGACAATAAACGGATGCATTTCTCTCTAACATGTACATTCTAATATAGATTTGGGTAGCTCTCAGTCTCAGGGATCATCACAACAGCGAGGCATTACTTGCTTGTTTTCTCTCATCACACAATCAACTCCCCCAAACCCCAGTACCTTCACATGAAACCACTCTTCCCATTCCCTACTTCCCAATATAATCTCCGCCTCAGGTGTTACTCATCACTGCCTGGCACGTTGGGAGGTGTGTTTCAAAAGAATATGGACAAAAGAAGCGCATGGTGCATGTGTCTGTCTCTGATACGTAACTGCAGTAGGAGTTTAAGGCCCCAGAAGATGCCACGGGCAGTGTGTTGACAGCCTTCTAACACATGTTGACTGATGATAGTCAAGACAGTTGGGTAAAACGATAGTAGGAATTGTTTTAAAAAAGAAAAAGGCTATAACTGCGATATTCCTTCTATCAGTCCTGTAAAATTAGATTATCATTTCTATGAAGTAGCCTTTTTTTGAACAACTTTCAATGCCTGAAATTTGTGAGAGCAGAAACGTCCGTTTGTTTCACGCAAAGATAAGTCTGTGTGAAAGAAAAAAGATTTTTCTGTGCTGAAGGGTTACTATGAGTGGATTGATAGTATAATATTACAAGACAAAAAATAAATAGAGAGAAAAACAAGACACAGAAAGACAAAAAGACAATCTTAGGACTAATTTCATATTGCAGGCACCTTTTGTTTAAAATGACTCCTTTGGGTACAGATGTTGTCACAACTGCAAAGAGAGCAGGTGTGACAGAAATCTGAGATAGCAGCAGATGTTTCAGTCACTTCACTAAAGATATAGGCTTACATAGCATCACAGTCTGATGCAGGCTTGCAGGCACTAAATAGAAACATAGAGCAAGAGAGGCAACGAGGCGAAAATGGAAGGGGAAGTGGGGAGGAGTGGGGTTGGCCATTTCAAACCACACTAATGTAGTGGTATAAATCCTGCAACAGAGGTGGATAAGCTTACATAAGGGTCGCTCCCAGTGTGGAAATGATCATTTTTAGACCAAATATTAAAATCAACAATAGTAAACACTGAGACTATCCACATGCAGGGAACATAACTTTATTTGTGATTTGGAGGTAACTACACTGTTATTTCCCACACTTCTCATGAAGGCATAAATGTATATAGCACGGTCCTTTCTGTTATACCATTGCTTAGTTCAAAACTGGTAGATTTAAAAGGTTTGCAACGATTCACAACTTTTGCAGACTGGCACGGATGCGAATGATGAATTTGGATGCTTGTTGCTTAACAGTTCTCAATAGCTCTTTGTTTGAGTCAGGCTCTGGCCACAGTTGAGGCCCACTCAGCTCCAGTGTGCTTTCCTACACCTGAATACTAATGAAGAGCTTGTGATCTTAACCTGACTTTGACTTTAGCAAGGAGGAGACAATGTCAAGCACTCTATTGGTCTGAGGTAGAGACTTGAAGGAGGCTGTCTGACACAGGGCTGCAGAAGATCAGAAACAGAAACAGTACAGGGCGAGTTGACGTGAACGAGTGGAGAATGTCAGGCTGCAATGAATCGATGCAATGCACCGATTCTGTTGTGGCTTTAATGATTATGTAATGATTCATTTTTATTATTATTATTATCTCCATGAACAGTTCAGCGGACACCACTTGATCCTCTATGTACTCCAGCAGCAATTAAACTTGTGTTTTCTATTTGAATTACAATAAAAACAAGTGGGAGAGAGGGGAGTTTGGAAAGTACTAGATTCTGAACCGCAAGTGTGTAGAGCTGACTGATCCCCTAGAGACTGGAGGCGTAGAGCTCTATGGGGAACATTTGTGATGTTTTGCAACTGGAAACAGGAAAAATGTAGGCCTATCAGGGATCAGAGGAGGCTGAAGCACACTATGAGGAATATAAAAAAAAAAGAGTAAATCTCCCACTCCTGGCTTTATCTCTGTGTGTTTGTCCATTTGTGTGTTGCTTAGAAACATACCAGAATCTCTTTTAACATGGTCTTTTGACGTGGATGTCGGCTGTTGGCCATGCTGACTCCCACTCACTTTTACTGCACTCTAGAGTATGCTTTATACTCAGCGTTTGATTGAACAAATCTTGATTAACGGTTAGTGCCAGTACTTTCCAGTTTAAACAAAGCACAGTAAAACATTCGGTGTGAAGCGTAATACTTATCCTAAAACTTTGAAGCCTAAAATGTAACACGACCAAAGAAAAACACAGTTGATATTGATTCAAATAAAATTAGAAGTTCATATCATATGACTACAAAACCAACGCAAACCTCTTAAATGCATAATGGGAGCAGAATTTTAGGTAACAAAATAGTCACACTGCGTTGTGAGCTGTGGATTATAGCAGCATGAACTACAAGTTCTTGTTTGTTTACCAACTTAGCACTGATCTATAAATCATTCAAGCATAAAAAAGGCAGCTAACTATGTTAGGTTAAAAGTGTGTTATGGCTGCATATAACAGAAAACTTAGCAAAGAACTTAAATTGTATCTTAAAGTAAAGCATCTGATTGGCCACAGCCTCATTTTCCAGCATGAATGGAACGTCCTAAGAAAAAGAAGGTTGTAGAACTATTCCTGAAGACTACTTAAGACTAATTATTTATTTACAAGAAAGCTTGCTTAACAAGGACAAGCTATGTTGAGGAATAAAGGTGGTCATACAAAATATTGACTGTATAAACCCTCTTTTTGCATTATATACAATGTCCATGTATGTTTGCAGATATTTTAATTAACCTCTGCTCCCTTTCCTCAGTTTCCTAGCAATATCTATGTATATAGAAATGAGGGCTGGCTCTAAAGGATCTGTGAGCTTTAATGTAGTGCAAGAGAAACACTGCAGCAGGATAAGCAATCACACTCTTGTCTCACATGACATTTGATCTTGTTTTTCTTTGTCTCCCACCAGCATCTAACAATGTTTTTATGATGCATCTGGAAAACTGGAATATGTGATTTTATAAAAGAAATTATACTTTTCAAGCAAAGCCAGCATAAATTGGAAGAGAAAAAACTGTAGGAGTTCTTTGAAGAAAAGAAAATCTATCCAAACTAATTAAGGAACCGACTAGAATAATACCATCCTCTCAAACAAAGATTGATTAATCAGCGCAATAGGCGGGTGAGACTAGAAAAAACACATAACTCAATCGCTGTTCATAATTTGATACTATCAAATAAAAACCTCATTACATCTAATAAACTCAGTAAGTTCCCAAATCTCCTCTGAAATTAGAGAATAACTGTGCCCTGGAATAATGCATAAAAAAGATCAGCAGTGAACTGATTTAAGAAAAGAAAAAAAACATCATAGTTCTCAACATTTGACCAAAACCAGAAACTTAGACAGGAAATTGGATTCAAACATGGTCTCTGATACAGAAGTCCTAATTTTATTCAAAAACCTATTAACATGATGCATGGGGCAGTTTCAAATTATTATTTTGCTAAAACAAAGGTAAATGAAAGAAATACAAGCATTTCACAGAGCAGAGGGAAAAGCTCAAAGGAAATTTCTTGATGTGTGACAGACCATGCAGTCTTTAGGCAAAGGGCTTCCTCAGCACAGACCACCAAGCGAGGGCACAGAAACGTACCAACTCCATATGACAAATGAGCTCATATAGGCTTTTAACCTTATGAAAATCATTCCTTAACTAAATTCAAAGCCCATCCACCAAGCATCTATGAATCTATTTATTCTCAATCCAAGTCCTCCCTTCTAACAGTTCATCTTTTTTCATCTTTATTTAAATCTACAAGTAAAATTACACTATTGAGTTTTAAAAGATTATCTTTTGAAAGTTTGTTCTGGGGCCAGATAGGCAGCATTTACAACAAAGTCTGCACAAGGTCAGGAAGAACGCACAAACTTCACAGAGAAAGGCAGCATCAGAAAAATGATGGGTGGCTCTCTTCAATTTCACTACATTGATGTCATTGAAAATCTACCAAAATAAAAGAGAAATAATTTTTGTATTGAACAGCAAAATATGATTAAACTGACAAAAGTCAGAGTCACGTAAAGCGCTGCATCCCAGTCTACCTAATAAATCATCGACAGAAGAAGCAAGATAAATGTAATCCCAGTGGAAGGAGATTTTAATTACACCTATCTGCTGCATCACTTTCTCCCCATCCCATTCATTCATTGTCTTTCAAATAATGTGTCTCATCAGTGCTGACAAAATCATTCTCCATCAAACAAGGAAGAACAGCATGTCCTTTTATAGCAGCGATGTAATTTTCTGTGCTGCTGAAGAATGGTTTTTCTTTCAATCTTTGGAAACTGAAATTGTGTTATATGCAGTTGCATGCAACAGAAACTTGTAGTGAGTATAGAATGGTAACCTTGGAGATAATTAATAAAATCAGCTGGTTTTTAGTAAGTCTTTGAGCTGACTGTCCAACAAAATGCTTTTATCTAACTATCACATAATATGTAAATTGAAGTAGGATACCTTCTGATTTTAAGCAAGTTTTACCAATTAGCAGGTAACTGGAAACTGGGTAAAAAAAAATATGATTTTTAAAACTATTTTTCCGCTATTTGATAAACCACAAGAACAACAATGCACATACGCAAGCAGCTCATTTCAGGTGCTGCTCATTCACACCCTGACAAGATAAATGTAGAGATGAGCCTTCAGCAAGAGAGCAACACCTTGAGCCAGTGGGACAGTGTTTGTGACTGCTTTTTCCCAAAAAAGTCACGAAGCACTTAAGCTATTAAAGTGCCAGAGGTTTTAAAATGCTATAATTATATTATAAATTTTTATATGACATACAAAAAGCAATGCTTGAACTGATTTATTGTTACTATGTTGTAAACTGATAAACGCGTTGTTAAAACAAGACTGTGATATTTTTAAGAGCCGTTTTATGACATCACTTTGTAATTCATGTTTAAGCTTGTTTTAGTGCCTTGTGTTAAAAGGCATTCTTTATTTTACATGACGCTTAGTGTTTTAAAACTACAAGACTATTTCTTTTAAAAAATATTCTTTTATGAACTACTCTTCGAAGCGAACTGAAGTTATGTGTATCACTGGTAGCAATGTCATGATTTTCCAGCACTGTGAAATCGAAAATGGAACATAAGCAGTGAACATTTGTGTTCTCAGATCATACTTCACTAAAGATTCTCATATCTGATGGGTTCTGGTGAATAATTCAAGATGAAGATAAATCAAGTCAGAAGAGTAGCTTTACCGAATGACTTTCAAAGCATACATTAAAAACATGGATCGAGGCTGTTAAACTTTGTCACAGTCTTTAGACTTGGATCCTTCAGTTTTGGATTCTTGCTTTGAGATCAAGTTTGGTTAACTTTATTGTTATTTTCAAAAACGTTATATTTTTCATTTTGATATTCAGTGTTATTCCTTAACTTTGTTGGTATGACAATGCTGACTGTCAGTTTCGTGTTTTTGGTTTCTGCTGTTCTTCCTCTTGTTGTTGTTATTTTTTTCCAGTGTTTTTCTTTTCCTCTGCTTTGTCTGCACCTGTCCTTCTGTGTTCCCCCTACATTAACTCATTCATGTTTTTCTTTTCTTTTCTTTTTTTCCATATTCCAGTGTCTCCTTGTTTCAGTACTGTCAATTAGTTGCAGTGGATTTGGCTTCCTTCCTGTCTATTTCTCCTCACCTGATACTGCACCTGTGTAACCCCCATCTGTAACAAATTCCCAATTACGCCTCTGGATCTGTAAATGTGTAGTTCTGTGTTCCTCAAGTCATGTGTTTACTTGTGCACAATCCTTTTTGTTCCTTTCAGATTTAGTCTGCCTTGTTCTTCTTTTTCGATTAAGGTTGTTTTTTGTTTTGAATTTTTTTTTTACTTGTCAGCATTTGTTTCCTCATTTCAGTGTTTAATTTTGAAAGTTGTGAAAAAGAAAGGTTTTAAAGGACACCTGTGAAAAAACTAAATACAACCACAAATCAGTAGCTTACATAATACCACCATTGCTGACAATTATCTCTTCGAGTAACAATTTTCACTATGACTATCAATGTCTCACATCACTGTGCAGGAATGCAGGCTGACTCTTCTTTATTATATCTGTTGTATTATTGTAGGGTCTTTACATTATAATATAAAGCGCCTTGATGCAAATGTTGTGATTTAGTGCTATTGTTTCAGTTCACTGAGGTTTGTGGACATTTATTTATTAATGCACAGCTCTCTTAAGGTCATGCCTCGGTATTTCAATCAGGTTGGGGTCTTGATTTTCACTAGAACCCTGCTACACTTTATTTTCTTTTCCAGCCATTCTGCTGAAAATTTGCTACTGTGTCTGGAATTGTTCTATTGTACCACCCAGTTTTGGATGTCACACATTTGACTCTAGAATATCAAGGTAAACAACATAAGCTGCAAAACAAGCCCAAATCATCACCCCTCTGTGGTGGTGGTGGAGGAGGAGGAGTGAGGATTTCTCTAAATGGTGCATTGTGGCAAACATATTTTTCCATTTTGGTCTTGTCTGTACAAAGGTCACTGGGTCTCGTTTATTAACAGTGTGTATGCATTTTAGTAAAGATTGTTGCTGTCATTGTTGTGATGTTTCCCAAAAGTAAAGTATAAAAGTACAACACTATACCACCAATGCTAAAACAACACTAAACTGAAAGTGCAGGTTTTCACCTTCTTAATTTACACCCATTCCACTATACCCCACCTTTTATTTTCTTAAATAATCTTATTTGTCATTAAAAATGGCAAATGAGATTATTTGCAGCGTCATCACCATGATAAAATGGGTCACAAGTGGTTATCAAAATCTCATTGTTTTCCCCTGCATTGCACTAAGGGAAGCATATCAATCCCTAGCAGTTCTTTGCACCCATTGCCAGAAAATTCCTCAAATGGCATTTGGATAATGAGACTATGCTGTGAGGAGTTGCATTATCATTCAAGATTGCTACAACTTATTCACTCACAAGGTTAGAGCAGTGAACACTGCTGTCCCAAACCATGATATACAGAGGCCTCAACATCCCTCTCTCTTCGGGTGGTCTTTGATTCAGAACATCCGTAGAGTTTATTTACAGGATGTGCTTGCTACCAGTGGAAAATGCAGCCAATAGCATGGAGAGGATAAAACATTTTCTCATTACTTCTCATTAAAAACAGAATCTTTAATGAGGAAAGTGTGAACATGAAACTAGAAATTATTCCACTTGATCTTATCTTTATCTTCTGGAACTTGAAACTAATATGGTTGAAACTAAACTTACCTATGTCTGACAAAACAATATTGTATGAGAATACAGTGTTTCAAAGTGGATGGCAAGGGCCAAAATGTTCAGTTCAAGAGGGCCTCGAGGTGGCTATGTCCACCTTTAATATCCTCTCTGTGAGTGCACTAAGAAATGTGAGAAGTTGTTTTGTATTGTGTGAGCCAATAGTCATACGGTGATACTGGTACCTACTACTGTAAGAGCCGTCTGCCCAGTCATGTTCTTCTTGCATATTTTAAAGATGTTGAAGCTGGCCTTGTGAATAAGTGAATATTCTACATGCCCCCTTTGCTTCAAGCATCATTATTTTCTAAGAAAGAAAAGAGGAATTTTTTTATTGAAATGTTTTTGGTTACTTATAACACCATCCTATTATAAAATATTACAAAACAAACTTACACATAATGGAGTAGTTCCTCGTTTCTGTGACAATGTTTCATTGTAAATGATGTTGTATAAGGACTATGTCTACACTGTGACTGTGTAGACAGTCTGACATTGTTATTTCTAAATGATTCTTAATCTGCAGTTGCTGGTGCCTGGATTTCATACTGTCTAATCACATTGTTTGCCAACAAAATCTTCAGTGGCAACCTTCTGTTAAGCACTAAAATCCTGCCTCAGTCCTGCCATCACTATGTGGTAGTTGTTGGCTTCTGTTACACAATTTCAAAAAGAAAGTTGAAAGATTGAAAGTCCCATATAGTGCCTGATGAAACAACATCATTACTCACAGTTTGTTCTGCCAACAAGGAAATATAGTTGCTGAAAGATAAAACATATGCATACAGTAACATTTTGACTTAGATGTTCATGTTCATTTTTAAATAAAAGAAGAAGAAGAGGAAATGCAATTTATCTATATAGTGACAATTCACAACAACATCATGAGGCTCTTTATACTGGGGTAAATATAGGGTATATAAGATAGAGTATCATACAATGCACAGTATACTGAAGGAAAACCGATGACCAGGTGATTCTTCATGAGCAAGCAATTGAAAACAGCAGGATAAAAGAACTGCCCATCAATAGGAAGACACCTACAAACAAAGGTCAGGAAGGGGCAACCTTAGGGGAAAGATGAGAACAAAAAGTGGGCTTAGGGAAACTAAAGATATCACACATCTGTCACACATGTATATCTATATACATAATATCTATTTATATAGATATTATTAGAAAAAACAGATATTTCATTACAGCAGGTCATTTCTGTCAAATTGGGGGTTTTCTGTTATGTGACACAGTTCTTGCACAACTATTTATAAACGAAAATATTTACATATCTAAATGGCCTGTATTTGTATAGGCCATTTAGATATGTACATATTTTCGTTTATAAATAGTTGTGCAAGAAGTTCTAAGAAGTTCTAAGAAGTTATTGCTCAATGACAGCTAACATAGGCTCCAGACATCCAACCCGCATAAGCCGAATAAACACTCAAGACAACAGATGGCTGAGATAAAGTGTTAAAACGATAAAAGAAAAAATAGAGACCTAAAATCAAATCAGTGACCTCTGACACTTCTGTAATTTAGTGTTGCACCAATGCACAAAACTGCTGGCATGGTATAAACCTTGGTTTGGGAGTCATGGTTGGGGTAATCAATTTTTTAATTTTATTCACTATAATTAAGACCCCAAACACAAAATGAATAATAAATATGGCTGATTAGAATAAAAATATTTATTAATAGTTTTACTAACTGTTAAAATGGCTTTTAAAATAAAATAAAAAAACCCACACAACACAAGATAAAAAGGGGAAAGATAAGATAAAGTGTGAAATTACTAATGATGATTTACAATATTTTTAATCTAGTGTTTGCTGCTAAGTCTATTCAACATATTCCTCATTATTACACAAAGCAGAGCAAAGAAAAAAGGGAAATCCAGTATGTACAAATTTCTTTTTAATTTCCCTATAGAAACTCTGTGTCCTTTGCATCACCTTCGCTAGTTAATTTGAACACTTTTTTTCTTCAAAGGCACTTACACTACACTTGAGATGGGTGGTAATGAGATAAATTGCAGGACTTCATTTAAGGCACTTTTTTGCCCTTTAATCTAGTATGTGGAAAGAAGCGTGGCACTCTGAGGGGATCAATAACCCTTTTTGTTGTAGACGTGTTTCCAATAATGAGACGCAAGGAAGCATGGAACACAGGCTTAGACTTAGATATATATGCAGACATTTTCTAATTAATCTACAGATTGCTAGGCTCATTATACTATACTACTATATGAATACCCTTCATTTAATTCATAATTAGATTTTGTTTTTTTCCATAATGTAACATAAAAAGTACAGCTTGAAGCCCAAGTAGGAATCTGACATCTAAAAGCAATGTTCTCCATTGGCTTCCTTGTGTTTGTGTATGTTTGTATGTGTGGGGGCTGGGACTGAGGTAAGGAGTCAGAAAACAGTGAAATAAAGCCAAATGTCAGTTCCAATTAAAACCAGCTAAACTAAACTGCATATTTTTTTCAGGATGTGCTTTCAACCTTGCTTTCATTATCATATGCTACCTTCAAGCAGGTTACCCTTATCTGCATTCATCTGGAATGATTCCTTAAAATAATGATGGCTGATGAATTATTGAGTGATTTTAGCTTGCTATCTATAATCTATAAGGGCACATTGCATTGTACGCAGTGCAACTTAAACAGATGTGAATGCCGTTCTCTCTTTGTTAACACTGCAGTCAAACATTTAAACATATTCAGTGAATTTTCCATACGATTTTTTTTAGGCGAAGAAAAAATAGAAATAGAAAAATGATTGCAAGTTTAAGTTGCATCAGAGTTTCAAATCGTACTGACCTGGACTTTGTGTTCACATTAATTTGTTTAAAAGTGAAGACTTACATCAGGTAAGGAATGCATATGTCCAGCTCCATAACCTGCATTTTGAATTTTCAGGAACAAGCTGTTAAACTCACAGTTGAACTATGAGCATCACAGCTGTAATAAAAACTGCTTCTTGTCAGATTAAAGGTGCTGCTTGCATGAAGAATGTATATTTCCATATTTCATATTCTCAAGACTATGAACTATATTAAGTGGTGAAAGTGTGTTTAAACTAAACATTATGCATTAGTAATGTTCACTATCATGAAATAAACTAGGACCCGAAATAAATTTACTCTAATTGGAGGAAAAGAAGATGAAGATTTTTTTTTTCACCAGTGGTTCTTATTAATATGATCTACGCAAAATAACACATTTGAGTGGAGTAAGCTGTTCATATGTAGTCCATCTTCATTTCTATATAACACATATCTGCCATCCTATTCGTTAAGTTGTCCAGTGTAAGTCCAAGGAAAGGAGTCTCCAGTAGGCTACACTTTGAATCATTTTCTGTCACTCCTTTCCTTGATCTTGTGATATTTTCCACCAAGGTCAAGGAAAAGTAGGTAGCAGGTAATTTTTTTGCAGCTGATCAACCTGTTTTCCTAAGGGCATTATGGAACAAACATCAAACAAACAAAGTAAAAATAAGAAACATATAGTTTTCCTGTTTTTATTTTTAACTGGATTGTGTATGGTAATCTCAATTTCTCTATCAGTAAATACAAAACATCTGGACAGTTCAGTCATTTAAAGCTTAACTTTAAAAGAAAGCAAGTAATGCGCCCTTTAAAATAGGTCATTACAAATCTAAAATTGTCCTCCCATTAATTATTTTCATTAATTTCGAAGTTTGGATTAAGTTATTTGGGGATGCAATAGCAGCAACAGAGTCACTCAGATTCTCTGGAGTACTAAGTGGTTATTACTGAAACTCATTTAGATGCAGAGCTTGGTACTCCTGCTGGGTCTGCATTTGGCAAAGCTCATTCAAACATCAGGAGGACTGCGGCTGGATGGAGTGAAATGTACCGGCCTGTTTGGCACACATACAACCATATAAACAAGCTGGCAAAAGATTTTTTTTTTTTTTTGTATAATCTAGAACCAAATTAAATATAACAAAAATAACACAACGCCTTCAGAAATGTAGTGCTAAATCTAAGATGCATTATATTAATTATACAAGACATTACATATTTTATATTTGGCCACAAACTATGTCTTCAGGTGCCCTACAAAGTGAAGTTCTTATGCATTGCCGGAGAAATATTTTAACTAACCAGCCTTATATTTATTGCTGAGAAGATGCACACAATGCTTAAGCCAGTCAGGACCTGGAACCTTAGTATCACGATGCAAGAAGACTTTAACTATAAGTCAGGAAAATTGTTAGAAGTGTAATAGTTTGTTTGTTTTGGGGGGGGGG
>NW_024582372.1:1719274-1737678 GCF_018398535.1 Haplochromis burtoni
TTTGTTTGCTGTTTTTTGTTTGTTTTTTTCTGACTGCTTAAGTGTGGCCCTAAAACTTCAACATCACCTTATGTTTTCCTGAGGTAGGTGCAGTGTGAATGTCGAATGGAAAGTATGTGTAGTTCTGCATATCAAGCTATAAAAGCTTAGAGTTTAGCAAAAAGTATCGTATATAGTGTGTGTATACCCAGGAGAACAAGTGCAGAACCAATAATTTGTCTGTTGAAGTGAAACTAAAACTATGAGCTTAGAATTTGTCTTGCAGCTCTGACAAATTCAGAGGGATCAAGGTTGTTGTGTTATTTGACTCTTTTTTTCACTTGGACATTCAGACTCAAAAATTGGACATGTAATGACACGTCAGCATTCATTAAACAGTTTATTAACTTCAAAAGAGGTTTAGGAATCACTCCCGAAAACTACTTTTTCCTCTTGATCTTGAAGAGAATAAACTCAAGTCAATGGTGACAAACTGCAAATAAAAGCTCACCCCAACCGTTCGCGGCAGATGGCCCCGCCCCTCCCCTCCCTGAGCCTGGTTCTGCTGGAGGCCTGTTCCTGTTAAAATAGAGTTTTTCCCTTCCCAACGTTGCCAAGAGCTTGCTCATAGGGGGTCATATGATTGTTGGGTTTCTCTCTATATATATTATTGTAGGATCTACCTTACAAAATAAAGGTGACTGGTGTTGTGACTTGGCCCTGTATTAATAAAATTGAATTGAACTGAAATTGAAAAGAACAGTCACTGACCATTGCATACTAATCTAATGTTTATCTCCAGTACGTTGTACATATGATAGATTTGCCACTATGGCAACATGTTGGGCATGCCAATCATGCACTGACTGACACAGCCGAGAAAGATTTTTATTTACAGTTACAGTTAAATAGTTTCCTTTGTATATATGAATAGCTTGTGAAAGCTGAACTATTCAACACAAAGGACAAATGCATTCCAACTGAACCCAGTATTTCAATACAAATGGTACATATTATTATTTTAATAGATTAAATAAGAGAGACGTGATAAAAGTGTCTTGTAAAGAGAACGCCAGTAGAATTTAATCCATCAACAGAAGTTAATTGCTTGGTGATGACAAATCACCACCAAGCAATTAATCTTTAGCAATTTATAAAGAAAGAAACTGAGTCAAAAAATCAAACATTATAAGATTCCCCCTTTACTTTTCTTACTAAAGTACTTTAAGCCGAGCTCTATCTGTGCCACTGTTTTCCTACTCTTTACAGTCTTTATGTCTTTTACCCATCTTATTATTTTCCTTGACCAGCTTCTGATGTGACTCTCCACTTTTTTTGTACTTTATCCATTCATTTATTTCCTTCTGCTTATCCAGTTGAGGGTCACAAGGAGGCTGGAGCCTATCCCAGTGGTCATAAAGTGACAGACTACCAGTTTGTTGCAGGATGAATTGCCAATTAACCTAACCCACAAGTGTTTTAGAACTCACACCGACATGGGGAGAACGTTAAACTCTACACAGAACTTTCTTGCTGAGAGCTGATGATGAGAAACGCTGTGCTGCCCACTTTAGAGTGTTTTATTTTATTTCCAGCTATGCCTAGAAGGCAGAGTTGAGGCTGGTGGTTTGAAAGTGCACTTTAATGAAGTTGCTATGTGAAGACCTGTGAGACATCTGTTCGTGATGTTGAATGCTCTGATAAGTCTCAGAAGAAGGTTCTGTTTAGGTCATTTTGTGACTGAACCTACAAAAGCACACTGCTAGTTTTCACTACTGTAAAGATGATATGCAGCTGTGCATCCCTTTTAACCTCAATTCAGTTCAATTCAATTCAATTCATATACCAAATATATAGCAAATCACGACAACAGTTGCCTCAAGGCACTTTATTTCGTAAAGTGAAGACCCTATAATAATAATGGGCATGAGAATGACTCAGTGCATTCAGTGACAGTACCCATAACATTAAACGATGGATGGCACTGCAGCTAAATATGAATAAGACAGAAGTGCACACTGATGCATCTACAACAATCACTACGATACACCTGAGCTCCTTACCTGTTGTGCCAGTATTACAAAAACCTTGGTGTCACTTTTGACACCTGACACAGCAAACAAACATGCTTTTAAAGTTGCCCGCTTGCGTTTTATGCAGATTAGGAGACTCATTAAGGTCAGCTCAATTACATTTAAAAGAAATCCAGAGATAGCCATAGGTGCTTTTATCTACTGCAATTCATTATATACATATTTGAGCCAGCATAGTTTAAACAAACTACTGGTCACCCAAAATCCAGCAGCAAATCTTACTAAAACCAAAAAAAGAGAACACTTCATTGTTAGCTTCCTGTCACTGTGATCATTTTTAATTTATTACATTAATTAATTCAAAATTACTACATTTTTTTAAGATTTGCTTTAAATTGACTTGTTTGTTTAAATCGAGTTTTGCATAATGATAATAAATAAACTTTGAAATCTGAATATTTTTGTTTTTGATACAACTATGACCTTGACTTTAGATTATCAAATTCTAATCAGTTCATCCCTTTGTCCAAGTAACTGTTTGTTCCACTTGTGAATGAGATTCCCCAAAGGCATTCCTAAGATATCTTATTCTGAGGATGGAACATACGGACGATTCACAGCCTGAAAATATAACAGCTCAGCACAAAGCAGCATAGTCCTGTTCTGAAGTCTGGCTATTTGTGGCCACATGCTTCCACAGTGGCTGAAATACATAGTCTCTGGATGGAAAGTGACAGCCCATAAAGAGCCTGCATCATGATGCAGTGGATGATTAAGAGGCAATGACATTTAACATGCAGTCCTCAGGAGTTTCACAAGGACACAGCAGTGTCCTCTCACTCCTTCCACTAAAGGGGTACAACAAAGCTCTCATATCTACTTCCTTCCCTGTCCACTTCAACAATGTCAGTTTGTTTGAGTGTAAGATATGGGATTGTCAGTATTCACCGAGAAGGGTAGTAGTGTGATAGAACTGCAATTTCCAAGCTGTGGGTTCTTTCAGAATTAGAAATCATTTCTCCCCCTGTGGAAAGAGGCCACCTATTGTACAAATCCCTGCCTTGCTGAACCTGAGCTAGCCAAAATAGTACTGTACAGAGAGAGGACAGAGATTTTGGAGCTCTTTAGAAAAGAATACCATATGGCTGCTATTAATATCAAATATGTTTTCACAGACGTGAGTCAAAATAAAGAAAGAAGTGGGACTAATGTGTTCATAAGTGCTCACAGCTATTTTTCATTTTAGTTCAGTATAGATGGAGCAATAGACGCAAGTTGCATTTGAAAAGAAGTCAGAGTCAGCCAAGCACTTCTCTTTGAATAGGACTGCATCTCTCACACAGCAAAAGAAAAAAAAATAAATGGACAAGTTTAAGCAAATAGCAATGATTACAGTTCATTTCTATTGTTTGCAACAAGCGAGATAGAGCACAGTCGACTGGACACATTGTCACTACTAATAATGCTGTTTCACACACAAGCATACAGCATTACTTAAAATGTTTGCCCATCAAGTCAGCCGAATCAACAACATTAAAAAATAATGTAGGACTCTTTTTTCCTGAAGAGCTAACAGTTGTAATTTGAAAGTTTTCACTGATATCACATGTTAGTCTTCATCAGAAAGCACGTTCTTAATTTTCTGAATAGTCACGACTTATTATATGAGTCACTTAGTTATTAAGTGACTCATAAATTTGGCTTCCCTGAAATGAAGACAACGTGGTGCACCTCTGTAAGACTTTGCCATAAAAAACATCTAATTGAAAACCTCCACTGGACTAAGACTCACTCGAGCATTAAGCTCCAAACACATCTGGTTGTCCAGGCAGCACACTGGTTAAGAAACGTTGTAATGGCTCTAGGTCACTTATTTATAAATGTGTTATTCTGCGATATTTACGGGGATAACAAAATTGCAAAATCTGTTCATAATTGTAAGACAGTTTCTTCAATACCTTAGCCATGTTTCAAAATGCAGAAAAAAGTTCTTTCTTTAGTAAATGTACAAGCTACCTGCTGTTTTCATGCATTTTAATTTAAGACGAATTTAATAAACTCACTCTAGTAACAGCACGCAATCTGTCAAAGTGACAATGATAAATAATTTGTTCAATTTGTAAAACTTTTAAGAGACTGAAGAAGCAAACAAAATTGCACAGTAATAATTAAAATAATTAATAATATTTCTCCAGAGATACTTCTATTCTCCTTAATAGTCTTTCAGACCTGTGCTCTTGACGAACATTAAATAGAACATACCAATTCAAAAGAAAGCCCAAACCCTGAAAAGAACTGACAGCTGTATCCTTGAAAAGGCTAAACTAATCATTGCATTCTGACAGCCCTGAAATGCCAGACGTTCTCAGGTATTATTTCTTTTATGCTTTTGTGTCTATATACATTAAAGAGCAAAGTGAATGTCAGGCTTACAAAAATACAAAATGTGTTTTTACAGTCAATAGACTGGGTAAAATGTATTAATTAGGAACCACTTGGCAGACTGGCTATTGTACCTGCTATTTCATCCATGGCACATTATCCGAATGAGAATCCATCATTCCAGAGAGAGGGGAGGAAAAAAGGTGATGGTCAGTATATTTACATGGTCTTGTTGCTCAGTATCCTCGTATTTATTAGGGAGCATGAAAGCCTCACTGTGTTGCTCTCTACAACTCGCACTATTCATTACTCCTCAAGTTAGAGAATGTGGATAATTTTATAAAAGACATTTCTAACATGAGGTTTAGTGCCGCACATTTTCATTCATTGTTTTGGAAATGCTACACAGTGAAGAAACAGAACAAACGCTTCTTTTGTCTTCCCATCTCACATTAGCTTACACTCCTGTGGAAAAATGTATAAAGAATTAGGATAAATGTCAAAAGCATTCTGGTGAATTCATGCAGTTTTTCACAGCAGTTTTGTGCAACACACCATTTACAAATTCACAAGTTCCAGTGTGTAATTTTTAAACATACAGCAAAGGTTTTAAGAAACTGGCTGTTTAAGTTCACAAGTGATCCCAATTTTATTTTACATTAAACGATAATGACCCCACAGCCAGGATCATACAAGCTTTAGCAACAATCACTTGAAGCACTAATTTACTTTTTTTAATTTAATTTAATTTTTACAGGGTCTGACCTTTCCCTGAGCTACTGCAACAGTTTTTCTTTTTCGGTTGTAGATTTGTTGGTGTCATTGGAATCAGTGCCCTGTTGCTTGACCCAGTTTCGGTCAAGCTTTAGCTGTTGAACAGATGGCCTCACATTTGACACTAGAATAATCTGGTCAACATACGCTACTTCATTGTCGACTCAATGACTGCACGGTGCCGAGGCCCTGTGGCCACAAAACAAGCCCAAATGATGACCACTGTGCTTGACAGTTTGTATGATGTGTTTCAGATGATATACTGCATTTGGTTTTTATCACATGAGGCCCTATGCACTATGGCCAAAAATCTCCACTTTCGCCTCATCTCTCACAAAACACATGTGTTCAGGTTTTTCCCTAATTGTACTGTCGTGAACTTTAACCTTTAAAATTTAACTGAGGCCTGTAGAGTCAGAGAAGTAGCTCTTGGTCTTGTCGCAGTTTCTCTGAGTTTTACATTTGAAGCATTTAAAAAAGGCTATTTGGATGAAAGAATTGTTCGTTCAAGGGTGCAAATGACTTTTGAACTAAATGATCTAACATTTTACCCTGATTCCTGCCTGGGGTAATACAAAAGACATACCACACACTTAATTTCCTTATTTCAAAAAAAAAATACCCAACTAATTTTCCCACAGCCGAAGCAGCTCAGTAAAGAATATTAAAAACTGTTATGACCCTCTGCAGGAAGCACTAGTCATACAGCCATACAGTTTACATGTCCTGTTCTCAAACAAACTAGATAATCCACAAAAAGTTGTAACTGTCGAAGAGCATTAACCTTTTCTTGTGAAAAACAGAAGTTTTGTGTCAATAATTAGATTATTGCCACCAAAATGGAAAGCCCCTTTGATATCGCAAGACCGGTTTAGATACTCTGAATGACAATGGACTCAACAACTGTTCTCACAATTATCTCATTTCTTCTTATCCTATACATTTTTACCATTATTTCTTTATAACTGAATTCTGTCGTGCATTAAAGTGAAGAATGAAAGTTTTTGATTGTACTTTGTGAATTAAGGGTAGCATGTATTATGAAAGAGAAATATTTTTCTTTTAATAGACACACCATATAGTACACAGAAAAAGTGAAAGAAAAGAACTATTTACACAGCACTGCACATAAGAAAACATATGGACTAGTGTGAAAAACATGAAAGTTATTGGCATATTACAGGCACTATGAACTAGGTTGTGATTCACTGGAAAGCCTGTTGCTCCTGATCCTAATGTTCTCCTTTGCAGTGTAAAGAGGGGAAAAAACAGTGTTTATCCAACAACCATCTTAGATGTCCATAGATGTCCTAAATCATTTTCAAACATTATGAAATAATGAATGAATGAATAAATGAATAAGCAAAGGTATTTTTGGTATACACGAGTTTTAAAAAGTATGTTTTGAAGTATCACTTTGAGCCAAAGCAACTGAGAAAAAAAAGTGTAATACTGTAACACGCAGATGCCTTGAAGCCAAAAGCCAAGATTACGCGTCACCCTTTCCTTGAAAGTGAAAGTGTGGAGTGAATGCACCATGCCAGATGTGGACATGGGATCAGAGTTCACCTATCTCTCCCTTCTAATAAGTTTTTTTTTTTTTTGACTGAGGAATTTGTGCAATCGCTTCAGCGAGGCTAAAGCACAAGGAATCAGAACCCAGGGGCACTAAGTCAAAGTCACCCCTCAGAGAAAAGAGACAGATTGGGTCAGTATCACTGTCAACCTTTATAAGGCAACAGACAGGAACCGTGGACATCTTACTGAATCTGTCTCATCATTTCAAAATCATTCCTACAGAGATTGTCGTGAACTGATTAATTTAAAAAGAAATAAATTATTATGAAAATTGAGCAAGAATCATGTCGTTAAAAACACCTCCACATATAACAATATCGGAGGTATTTAACAAGGTATTTATGTATGATATGTAATAGGATGGTCTAACAAATGACCAAAGCAAATGACAATGGACGTTTTAAGTTATAGTTGTGTAAGCAGGAAGCCAAACACATTGTTTATAATCATATTCACCAATTTAACTCTCATTACTCCAGTGACAAATATAGCTGCTCTACCATGAAGTCATAATCTCAGTTATAGTGTAGTCAATATTGATCTCATGATTATTTCAAATGATTGCTAACTTTGTGCTTTGGAAACACATTTAGATGGCCTTTAATAAATAAATAAATAAAAACTTGTGTTTTTAAAGTGGATCCCTAAATACTTAAAAATAAAATTCACCTAAAAAAAATGAAATGTAGAATTAAAAATATAATTTTGCAGCTTAATGACTGGCTGTGTTCAGTACTGTAAAAAAAGATCAACTCATATTAGTTAAATCTCAGAAGTTTGAGAAAAAAAAATCATAATTCTGACTCTTTGCTCAGAATAAAAAAAAGAGGTGTCACCACTTTTTTTTTTTTTTACCCCCAGTGGCCCTAATCCTCTTCCATAGGCCGCAGCCTCAGTTTCTACCTTTTCATATTGCTAAAGTAGAATTACTGTGTCGATTGCTGCAAAGTCTTTTTGTGCTGGTTTTCATCTTTCATCTTTATGTTGTTGACTTTGTACTCATACCTAAATACTAAGAGAAAGATCATATGTGTGTCATCATTAGCATAGGAATTTGCATTGGTGTGTGGAACTGGAGCCTAAGGTTTATGTTGTTAAATGGTGATTATGTGACCGTTCATTTCAGGACATTTTACAGAGTAACACAAGTAATGTAACAAGTTGTATAATGAATTCATTTCTCCTGTGAATAATTAACTAACATACTGCATTACTTTGAAAAAAAAGTGTTCTGTGTAATATGTGCAATACTTATTTTGAGTAATGAATCTCAGTCTCATACTTTGATGAATCTCAAAGTGGAGCCAATGAAAATCTAATGAAAATCGATAAGTGAATCTATAAGGAATCGAATAGATAAGTGAATCTATAAGGAATCGAATAGATAAGTGATATCGATAATGGAATCAGAGTCACTAAGTTATTATTAATTTCCATCTCTAAATAACAATTCTTTCCATGTAAAACAGTGGAACTGGCAGTGATATTTTTAAATGACCTACACAATGGATGCTTAGTAGTAAGTAAAAAGGGTGGGTTCACTAAAATATATAATATTGTAACCTGATGTCCAAACTATTTTGACATGAATAAAGATGCTCAGAGTAAGTCTCTTGTGGTGTTCAGGTCCTCAACCCCTGTGGTACAAATATGGGTCTGGAGAGGATACAGTAACACATCACAGTGCACCACACCATCACCTTGCAACTACATGCATTGGTTTAAATTTTGCATCTTGACATTCGTGGGTATTATTCACATGACGTCCTTGATTGCATTAGCATACAAGAGAAACACTCTAATCACTAAGCCATGTGGACTTCAATCAGAAGAAAATGGACATAATAGTGTTTTTTAATAATCCTTTTTTTTTTAGCATCAGATGCAAAACACATGAATTTAAATCATGTTTCAGACTACTTTGAGAAACAATGCACGAGGACATTACAGCTGCCTGGTCAGGTAGAAACGTGTGGGGTTTTTGTGCAGCATCAGGGATTAATACCACCCCCACTGAGCTGAGTAAGTACCTATTTACCCAGAGAGCAGAAAGGCAGTAACCTAAATACTGCTTATTTTGCAGTTCTGTATGGACCAAAATCCCTGCAAGAGGGCAATGGAGGGAAAAGGGGAAACAAAATAGAAAGCAACAGAATAATGTCTTCTTTCTCATTTTGCCTGTGGAGTCCTGCCTCTGAGTAGTACTGCTTGTGGTTACTGTGATTTACAGAGCACTTCCAGTGGAGATCCATTAGCAATGAAACAACATACCCTCGATCCAGGAAGTGATTTATGTATTCAATAAGCCTCTCTGGTACTCTGGCTTTCATTCCTTGCTTTGCCTCATTTCACATTCTTTTTTGTGACAGCAGCAGTATGACAAGTAACGGTACACAATGTAGGAAGTGCAATTTACCAAGTGATGCGATTGTATTCTCACCTACGTAGGAAAACACTTACGTAGGTGAGAATACAATTGCACCAGTAGCCTTTCTCTAACAAAATGTTATGTTAGTTGGTTTGCACTGATAGCACATTGTGTCTCTGTGAATTTTAAAGAGACTAGTCGGCATCAATACCTTAAATTTGCGAGGTTCACCTGTGAGATTGATTTTGTTGAACTGACTTTTTTAAAAACTATACGGGGCTTTAAATCATCATCCATATCGATTGAGATTATCATCTTCATTTTGAACACTGGTTAATGCTGTTTTGGATATTGCACTCTAGTGACTGAGAAAGTCATACAGCACTTGATCAAATCTGTTCTCTTTATTTGTCTACTCTAGTGTCACAAAGGCTTCATTAAGTAATATCTTTAGTGCTGTCAGCGTTAATCTCGTTAAAATGACGTTAACGTCATAACTGCATTAATGTGCATGGGGCTGCACGGTGTCAACGCGTTAGCACGGTTAGCTCGTTAGCGCCGTCCAGCCACGAGCCACGATATAACTTGCTAATGGAGATTTGCTGCGTTAATGCGGTTATGGCATTAACGTAATTTTAACAATATTAACGCTGACAGCACTAAATAGCTTATTACCCGTCACTGCAAATTAGTGAAAAAGAAAATTGAAAAAGAAGTTGCTCATTACCATAAAATTAGGTAAACTAATTACTGATTACTTCTCCAAGAAAGTAATCCCATTACTTAACATGATACACAACCTGAATACATAATAAAGCAACAGACCTTTCAGCCCAGTTGTATTTTTTCTGCATAATCCAGCATACAAAATTGAATCAAATGAAAAAGTCTCTTTTTAAAAATTGTTTTATTAGTTTTAATCTTTTAACTTTGTGCACATTGCATCAAGCAAAAATGTAATTATATGCAACAGTCTTTGACCTGAAGACATTTGTGTAACATTTAAACCTATTTTCTGCATATTCCAGCATATAAAATAAAAATAATTTTTTGTGGTTACGCTCACTCTTTCAGATAGATGCAAGTAAAACACAAGAAAAAATAAATAAAATCAAAGATTTAGCAGCACTAAGTCCTGTTGCTCTTAAATCTATTTTCACCTGTTAAGCAGGAGCGGAGTTGGTGGAGGTTTGCCCGATGCCGGCCATGTCAGTGGGGGGATCCGGGGGTTTCTCTGTGAATTTCACATTCCCGTGCTGGCTTGCGAGATGCTTGCTCACATTTGAAGTTAAATATTTTGCTGTAGAATAAAGTTTTCTTTCCTCTCAGAGTTTACAGCAGATGTTAATGTTTTTGTCACTTTTTACGGATTCAAACTCAAAGTAATGTCAGTACTTCCAAGCTTTAAATGCTGCATGGTCGTACTCTCTCCCGCACTCCATATTATCCACTGTTGATCTACACTTGTCTGTTGCTCCATGGACGTCGCACACTTGTACGTTATTATAATGAGACATTCTCACAAACAAAATCACGGTTTAGTAACGCAGTAACGGAAAATGCTTACGGGAAAGTAACAGTAATCTAATTACTTTTTTGCAATAGTAATCCCTTACTTGGTCGTTGTACTGGTTGTTACTTGAAAAAAGTAATCGGATGACGCATTACTGCCCATCTCTGCAGCACGTAATGTACGCATCATTATTTCTTTAGTAAAAGTTAAGTTTGAAAAAAATTGCACAACCTTGCTGCTTTCATAGGAATTAGGAGGGTGAGCAGAAGCCAGGTACTGCTTATCAAATACAGTTGATTAATTCACCATAAAAAAAGTATGAGCACCTCTATAAAAGCTGAATTTTTGGCAGTTTCCTAGTCTGGAGCATTCAGGTGTGTGTTAACACAGTGTCAAGGACAAAAGACATCAACAAAGATCTTAGAGAAGCACTTATTGCTGCCCATCAGCCTGGGAAGGGTTATATTGCCATTTCCAAACAATCTGAAATTCATTACTCCATGGTGAGAATGAGTATTCACTACTAGAAAAAGACAGCTGCCAATTCTCCCAGGAGTGGAAATCCGAGCAAATTCACCCCAAGGTCAGACCCAGCAATGATCAGAAAAACTACAAATACATAATAATGGATTGGATTTATATAGCTCTTTTCAAGGCACCCAAAGCGCTTTACAATGCCACTATTCATTCACTCTCACATTCACACTGGTGGAGGCAAGCTACGGTTGTAGCCACAGCTGCCCTGGGGCAGACTGACAGAAGCGAGGCTGCCATATCGCGCCATCGGCCCCTCTGGCCAACACCAGTAGGCGGTAGGGTAAAGGGTCTTGCCCAAGGACACAACGACCAGGACAGAGAGCCCAGGGATCGAACCGGCAACCTTCCGGTTACAGATGCGCTTCCCAACTCCCTTAGCCACGGTCGCCCCAAGATAAGAGCTACATCTCAGACTGTACCACCATCTATTAGGTTGTTAATATTAACATATATGATAGTGCAATTAGAAAAAAAAGTGGAACTAATGTGGCTTGTTTGAAAATGGTTTCCAAGGAGAAATCCTCTTCTCTCCAAAAAGAACATGGCAGCATGACTTCATCTGAACAAACTTTAAAACCTCTGGAACAATGTGCTTTGGACAGGTGGGATCAAAGTGATGATGAAAATGTACAGTGCCAGTATTCTGGAGTCAAATGTAAGGTCATTTGTCTGACAGCTAAAGCTATGCCAAAAACGGTGTCTAGTAGCAGTGATCAAGCAATGATTCCAATCACACCAAAAAATCTACAACAGAATTGCTGAAAAAGAAAAGAAAGTGTTGCAACGGCCCAGTCAAAATTTCAGATCTCAACAAGACTTAAAGGTTTTGGCATAATTTGAAAGAACTGTTCATAAATGGTTGTCTGCAAACAGCAACAATGGGAAGAAAAGTGGTGATAATTCCTGCACAATGATAAAAAATAATCAGGTCTCATCTTATCTTAAAAAACCCTCTAGTACCATAGAGCAATAGTACCCAATAGAGCGTTTTCCTCTGATTTACTTGTGGTTCTTAGGGTATCTAAAAGTATAATTGTCACGGTCTGCGGGGCAAACCGAGAGGAGCAGACACAGGCGAGGAGACGGAACTGAACTTTAAACAAAAGGCAAGCCTTTATTATGGCTGAAACAAGGTGGCATGACAGCAGGGACAGCAGCTAAACTAAACTAGAGAAACTAAGACTCAACTACAAAGATTGTGAAGATTCTGACTGTGATGACATGGTGGCAGGTAACACAGATGACATGACAATGAACAAAGGGAAACGGAGCACTTAAATACACATGTGAGGTGATCAGGAGAACTGGAGACACATGAGGACACAGCTGACTCGAATGAAACATGATGATAGCACAGGGGAGAGTAACACTGGATACACTAACATATGAGACTTTCAAAGTAAAACAGGAAACATGACAGACACAGACTAGACACTGATCTAAAACTTGAGAACAAAACTCTTAACCAGAACAACATGGAAATTTAGGATTATAATGTTCAAAACAGAACAATTAAAGAATCAGAAAATAAACCATAATACATAAAAAACACCAAAATACAAGAAACTGAAAATGCTGTGTCAAAATGACCCAGAACCATGACAATAGTGGGAAGCAGAGCCTTCGGCTTTAAGGCCCCTCTTCTGTAAAACCTCTACCAGAGGTTTCTTCCTGTTAAAAGGGAGTTGTCACCAAAATGCTTGCACATAGGCGGTATTCTGACTGTTGGGTTTTTTCTGTTTTCTCTGTGTTATTGTAGGGTCCTTATCTGACAATATAAAGTGCCTTGAGGCAACTAGATCTAGGTGCTAAATAAATAAACCCAAATTGAATAAAATTAGAAATTCCACCCGCTGCTTTGGCATTTTGGTTCCATTTTTGTTATAATTTCAAGACTTGGTAAGGGCTGGACTTTTTTTGTTGTCATTCACACATAAAACCTTTTGTTTTATCATGACTTTAACCCACACACTAGCAAAGGCTCACAGTTGTAACCTTGTGTTTGGACCATATATGCAAAAAGACACTAGACCTTCTTTTTCATTTTTTGAAAGGTTTGTCCTATCTAGGCAATAGAGTATATGGAACCGATTTAAATAAATTAATCACCCTGTCAGCATGCACTTCACAGCGGCTGTGGCAATCAGCTGATAATGTTACTGCTCACACACTCTCAGCAGAGAGTCACTCATTTCCCATTCACTTCCCTGTGTGCGGTCACAAATCACACACAAGGCCATCTTCTAACATGGAAGGTAATCTTATTTTATGAATTATGCTGAAATTTGTTTATCCTTGTTATGTATATGAGTTAAAGTAATGCACAAATATTTGTAGTAACTCTCAGACATGATTTGGTGACTTCTGACTGTAGGTGCAGCATGTAAAGGACTTGAAATTGCCAGAGTAAAAAAAATGTAAATATTCTAATTACCATCACGTTAGGGAACCCAATAAGCCTCTAAAAATCAAACCACGGCAAGGATGCACAAACAATAACAGTTCAAAAGAGAGGCCTCTTTTATCATCACTCTACACAAAGCAATTAACTGTTGGGTCATACACAATAAACATAGTAAAGAACAAATGTGACAGCCTCTGTTGAAGTACTGCAATTAATTATTTTCATTATCTGTTGACTTGGTGGTTATTTTGCAATCATTCAGTTAATGCCAATCACAACTTTGCAGAGCCAATAAGGCCTTTAAATGTGTCATTTTGATTGGCAAAGGAAAGCAATTAATCAGCTATTTTGAGGCATTGTATTGGTTTTTCCTCAAGAAATAAAATGATAAAACCTTTTTGTTAAATGGCAAATATTATGCACTGATTTGGAACTGATTTTAAAAGGAAAACAGCAGAATTGATCTGAACTCATTCAAACAAGTTAATTGTGAAAGTTTTAGAATAATAATTATTTACTTTTAATACAAGAATGCAATATCTAGATTACTCTTGTTCTTTTGGCTCATCACTTTACAGGTTGCCAAAACAAGAAGATGGTACAGTATGGTAGCAACCTGTTCTGTCACATCAACCCTCTGCATGTCCTCATTTACTACATCGTAAATCTTCTCTGTGGTCTTCATTCTTTTCTCCTCCCAGGCTGCTCACTGACACCTTATCACATGCATGTCTTTTCTACATCCACAATGACGCAGTGCCACTCCTGACACTCACTATACTTCTACATCAGCACTCCCAAAGTAAATATCACATCTGTAGTACTCTTTCGCAACATGAAACTATACTGCTGTTCACCAATTGTCACTTCTCTTCTTAACCCAGCTTCAACAGTCTGTCATTTTCATGGTGTGGCTCATCAGCTTTATCCCTTTTTGCTACAGCTCTGCACATCACCCATTTTATGAAAATCAGTACCAGCCATCTTTCCTTTGCTTTCCTCAGGCATCCTCTCACTCTCCAGAACTGTGTTAAACAACCTGTTCAAAAAATCTACACCTCATACATGAACAACTATGTCATTTGGACCAACCACCTTTTTGCTTTTCTTCTTTAGCTGGCCTCACTTCCCCTGTAGAGAAATGGTAAAGATATTTTGTTCCTATATAATCTGTAGAAATCTGCAAAAATAAACTTTTTGTCTTGAAAACATTTTTTTTAATGTTTAGGTTGCAACAGTAAAAGTAATCATAAAACTAAAACTGGCCACATCATGACATTTCTAGCTGGGAATATTGCAAAGAAAGCAGCACACAAGTGAGAAGGATAAAAGACAGAAGGAGGTCCATTGAAGAGGACTGGAAACGGAAGGAGCAAATGCATAAGAAGTGGCAAGTGAGGGCCAGGCAGCTAAATTCTGCTGACTACTCAGATTTCAAACAGCTGGGCAGGGGAGCTCAGCACTCTTTAACATATGGTATCACTGAGCAATTAATCTACAGAGGGAAAGTATGGAAGGACAACAGAGAGAGGTAAAAAGAACTGGCAGAAGGGGTCAAGAAAGTGAGAAATCAGCAGAAAAGATTTGAGGAAGAAAGAAGGCTGCTTACAGTAACACCCATTAATTTCCCAGAAGACAGGTGCAGGGGATATTAATCCAAATAAGAGAGGTAAGCTTTACCAGTTTTCAGCTCATGCTACAGCCAAAGCTCTGCATATTCCACCCAGCCAAAGGCTTTTAGATGTTTCCCATTACAACCGAGACAGGGCAGGATTTTAATGGCCAAGTTGCGAAGGAGGAACCAGCCTGTTACTCACTACTAAGTGGCTTCCAACCCAGTTCAACATTAAGTATAAAGACTTTTGATGGTTTTTCCTCATAAATACTTGGAAAGACATACAGGGGCAACACTTTTTTTCTGGTGTGAAACAGTAACAAACTTAAAAGCAGTGAATATTTAGCTGCTAAGCACCTACGTCTGAGTTCTTTCCTTAAGTGTGAGTGGAAAACTTGACATTTTTCTTTAATAGGACACATTCTTGTTATTATAGTCACTTGAGCCACTTGCCAGAAAAATTTAATGAAACCCTTAATATGAGCACAGAGCTTATTTCTTTAAGAGCACAACACATCAAAGTGAATAAATATAGCCTGACTGTCTTCACTTGTTTAACACTTAACTTATTGTATTTCATTCACCGAAATATCCATGAATTGGATAAATACAAGCATGAACTACAGAGAGGAACACAAAGACAAGCATTGCACTAACTACTGAGCACTTACAAGACTTTTCCTGTTCCTATTTCAAGAGATTGCTGTGTTGTCATGAAGCACAATGAAGCTATATTAGCTGCTATATCCTCACACATCATTGTTTACACATCAGTTTAAGTTTGAGGTGATTTTTTAAAGTTATCGAGTTTGTTTTCTATGTTATTCGTTATTTATTGCTAGTTTGAGTTTCTAATTGCTGTTTTAGTTTATGTATTGAAAGTCTACTATTTCATATATACTATTAATACTAGTTTTTCTAACATTAAGTATTTTGTTCCTGTCTTATCTATATTCTAGTAATGAGTCTTAGTCCAATGCTGGTTTCTTAGTTCTACATTTTGGCAAATCCAACACTGAACCAGTTTGACGAAACTTAGCAAGCAGTTTGCTAACTGTAGCATGGGAGATGGGTGGTCTCGTAGGGTGTCTTGCATTGAAATCTGCTGCAATTACCCGGTTACTGCGTTCACCAGATATCAACACAATTTCGATCCGCTCCTCACGTGTTAACCTCTTCGACATGTCAATGGCTGTGAACAAAGAGAAACTTGTAAATAACTCATGAAAGAATAAAGTTACGTTGAAACCAAGCACACCATTGTTTTTCTTGTGACATTACCAATAAGTTTGATGTGTCACATGGCCCTCTTCCTATTGAAAAACAAGTTGTATCCAAGATGGCCGACTTCTAAATGGCCACCATGGTCACCACCCATCTTGAGAGTTTGCCCCCTCACATATACTAATGTGCCACAAACAGGACTTTAATATCACCAACCATTCTAACTTTGCTAGTTTTGAAGTCCAGTTATTGGAGATGACTGCTTCCACGACCACTTTATGTGTGTTGGTCTATCGACCGCCCAAATATAACAAGTGTTTTATTTCGGACTTTCCCGACTTCTTGGGTTCCGTTCTTTTTAAATATGATTCTGTTCTTATTCTTGGTGATTTTAACATACACATCTGTTGTAAGGATGACCTGCTTGCTAAAGACTTTCTTGCTTTAATGGACTCTTTTAACCTCCTTTAATGGGTAAATGAACCAACCCACGTTAAAGGCCATATTTTGGACTTGGTCTTTACGTATGGCCTGGATATTTGTATTAAGGATATAAATGACGCTGGGATTTCAGATCATTTTCTAATTTCCTTTGATATTGGCTTATCTGCCGCTGGACTGCAGCCTGGAGCTCTTTCTCGTCCGCTACGCGTACTCAGCTCTGAAGCTGTGTCAAAGTTTGCTGTGTCTTTTTTAGATTTGGCGCCTATAATTCCTGACTGCTGCTCAGTTCGCTCATCTGATGGTTATGCTGATACTTTGCTATCATTATTTTCATCTACCTCTGATTTGGCTGTACCTGACGACTGTTCTCTCTGTTCGGTTGATGGTTGTGCTAATATCCTGTTATCTGTTTGTTCTTTTATTCTTGATTCTGTTGCTCTCATCAAAATGAAGCACCCTAGAGCCTACTCTCGTTGCTGGCTAAATGATACTACACGTGCCTTATGACGTGTCTGTCGCCGTGATGAGAGGAGGTGGAAAAAAGATAAACTTCAGGTTTCTTATGATATGTTACGGACCAGCCGCTCACAGTTTCAAACTGCTGCTAGAATGGCTAAGGCATCTTTTCTTTCCAAAGTCATTTTGGCTAATGGTCACAACCCTCGTATGCTATTTAAAATTTTTAATTCTGTTGTTAATCCCTGTCCTGATATGCCTTTACTGTATTCACAAGCTCTTTGTGAGTGTTTTCAAATTCTTTTTTTAGATAAGGTTTCATCCCTTAAGCTTTCCTCTTCGTCTGCCTCTTATCCTGTCTTTTCCTCTGAGTGTAATTCAACTTTTCATCAATTTGAGCCAGCGTCGCTTTCGACTCTGAAGCAGCTGGTTGATCAACTGAAAAACACCAATGCTGTGTTTGATATTCTCCCATCACGCATTGTTAAGGGCTGCTTTGATGTGATTGGACCGAGCATTCTATTCTTAATGAATTTTTCTCTACTCTCTGGATCTGTCCCACTGGCCTTTGAGCATGCTGTAGTCCAGCCTATTCTGAAAAAAAAAGAATCTTGATTGTTACGATCTTTTGAACTATTGACCAATCTCTAAGCTTCCGTTTCTGTCCAAGATCCTGGAGCGACTAGTTCTTTCTCAGCTTCAGGCATACTTAGACGCGAACAACATTGCAGAGAAATTTCAGTCTGCCTTTAAGCCACGGCACAGCACTGAAACGGCCTTGCTTAGAGTTCTCAATGACCTATTTGTAAGCACTGACTCTGGACGCTCTGTGGTCCTGGTTTTTTTGGACCTTTCCTCTGCTTTTGATATGGTTGATCATAACATTCTTCTACTAAGACTTGAGCATACTGTGGGTATAAGAGGCACTGCCCTCAACTGGTTTAAATCTTATCTTGCTGACAGGTCTTTTTCGGTTAATTTGGGCAACTTCTCATCTTCCTCGGTACCTGTACACTGTGGTGTGCCTCAAGGATCTGTATTAGGCCCTATTCTCTTTTCGCTATATCTGCTCCCTCTTGGAGCAATTTTTGAGAAGT
>NW_024582372.1:1737814-1760621 GCF_018398535.1 Haplochromis burtoni
GGTGGTGATGTAATCTATTATTCTGTCTACCCACTTTTATATACTTACCATTTGATTATTATTATTCCATGTTTATTCTCACCGGTGCAAACTGGGTCCCACTCCCTACTACAATGGGTGACCGCCCACCCTGTATTAATTTATTAGTAATCTGATTACTGTAACTACGGGCTGTTGCTAAAGTGTTCACGCTTGTCCCTGTATTTTCTTGAAGTAGTAGATAGTAATCTTTCGTTCAGGTCCATAATGTTACGTGGAGGTCCATGTCAGACCCGCTAGGTCTTCATTTGCGCATCGTTCTTGGAGCGTTCGTCTGAATAGGTTAATTGTGTCTCTCTCTCTCCATATTGTGTCTCATAATGAAATTATTTATTTTGTTTATCCTAATCCGTTCTTCTCATTTATCTCCATTACTCTTTAATTGATTTGGGGCACATTCATGTTGCCAGTTTCCCTTCCCTTGATTGCTTTTCCCCGGAGGGGATTCTAACTCAGTGGTTTTTCACTGGGCATTTCCATGGTACCTTGGGTGGCCAGGCTGCGCGGATTTCTTGCGCAGGCATTTAGTTGGTGATACCCTTATTTTTTATATACCTTGGAGCATCCGTATCCAAAATTTGAGAGATTGGGAAGGATATGGGTCGTATCAAGGTGCCCTCACTGTGTTTTTTCACTCGCCTCAGTGGTAGTTAGGTCTGCCATCCTCTAGTGGTGTAGTATGGACATGTCGTCAATTTCACTCAATGCCTCGTCTTGAAGTTTAAGCCAATCGTACTGTCCAACTTAGTTCCACTTAACCTGGATCCGCTTGGCGCCTTTATGTATTGAGAGGGGAAGGGAGCTTAGAGACACTGGTCGCTGAAATGCAAGAGTTCATAACCTATACACCCTAACCTGACGCCATTGATGGGCCACCACCCTCACACTATGAGGCCAGCCTACTGTAGGTGTCTCAATCCTAATCACGGTGGCAATGAGCACTGTTCGTGCTTTGTGTCCTATACTAAACTCCAGAGTATATGGGAACCTTCTATTATATGAATAGGAGATGACTTGCATTTGTGAAAAGCAACACACAGTGGTTCTAGCGCAAATCTCATCAATGTCGTGCCGAGCCCTCTGATTTTAAAATGTCCTCGGGTGGATACCCTAGGGTCGATTTGACTTGTGTTGATCAAGTTATATTCGAAGATATGTATACATGTATTTGGACAACTTTAACAATGGGCTCGGAGAGTTAGATAACGAACCAATAGCTCTGAAAATTGGCACTATGTGGTTGAACGGAATATAGCCAACTTTTCCAAAAAAAAGTCTGGTTACATATATTTCAAAATTCCAGTCTGACTCCCTTAAATTAGCTTCAGTGGCTGAGCTACAGATAAACTTACACTATTGGTCCTAGTGGTCGATTTGTGCCCCATTGAAACCCATTATAAACGCTATTTCCCATTCCACGGTCATTACAACCAAATAATGGGCCATCTTCCGAATGTTGGTGGTACTCGGGAGTCCGGGCCTTGGAATTGTATCTTTTGGGAAATATTTGATTTCTTTGTTTTTTGGGGCTAAAAAAACAGTGCGGCCATGTGACGAAACCGGGATATAAAGGGTTAAAATCCGCGAAATGTAATTAAAACTTGATATGAATATTTCAAGGAGAAGTAGGTCTAAAAGATTGGCTAATTTAAAGTGGAAAAAAATATTAATATATAGATATTTTATGGCACTTTTCATGGCGTGGTCGATTTGTGGCTCTAAGCCCAATAGTGTATGCATTTTTCTAGGACCCCCCAGAGGTTAAACAGATTGCTCTTGTTTGTTACTCCTTTGTGTCCTGCATCTGGGTCCTCTCCTAATCACTATCTCTGGCAGATAATAGAGAAGTTGGTGGAAAAATAAATGTCAACTTAAAGGTATTTCAAGCAAATTAGTTCATTAGTTGATCAGTTTAACCAGACAAATATTTAGATTTCTTAATTTATTTAATAAGGTTAATAACATTTTGATTTTCAAATGGTCACACAAGTAATAAAATACACAAATCTCAATCATATAAATGTAACAGCAACTGCAATACATTATTATCATATGATTTGTCTGTTAAGTATCTTTGACAGCCCCTAGAGTAGCGTACTGCAAAAACACTAAATATGAGAGTGCATGAAAGGAAAAGCAAAGGCAGAAAGGGACATCCAGTTATTTTAGCTTCATGGAGTCAGTTAAGAGTGACAAACTTTGGAAAGTTTTAAACTTAGAGTAAGCAGGTCATGGCTGTGGTCCCCTCATATTTTTAAGGAGGTGGACTGAACTTCTGCAGAGTGGAATTCGCTATGATGCACCGACTGGAGTAGGCAGATATAATCAATAGAATTACATGAAATGGCAGCCTGAATCACACCACACACAACCACTGTACTGAAAACCCTAAAGGTTTGTCTATTTAAAGCTCAACTGCCCTGACACAGAAAAAGTTGTATTGCTTTATTTACTGTACGCGCATGATTCATGCAAACTGAAGCATATGCTGCAGAGGCACGACAGGCACTAAGATAATTTTAACGTTCTATTCCACCGTGTAGTTCAGAGGCGCCTCAGTTAATGAGACTCAGTCTGTCTGGTTCTGAGTCTGACTTTCAATCCACCACCCACTGAGTTCACATATTAAAATTATACCACTGGGGAAGAGTTCAGTCAGTGGAAAACAATGTGTCATTTTCATCCATATCAAATGATATGGATACAAGAAGAAAATGTTATCTTTGGGGATATCCGTTGTCATTAGGTAATTTAAGGGCGAAGTGATGTATCATTTGCCTCATCGGGACCTCCTGACGCATACTAATACCAAAACAGTTACACTTCATTTCACAAATTCTCTCTGCTCCCAGCAATACCTCAGTCAGAATTCAGTTTACGAGTTAAAAGTGCAAACATAGTTGTGAATATCAATGTGAGAAAATGTCACTTGTGGTATCACAGGAAATTTGTTAAGTTACTTTCACGTTTGTTTTCCACCCTTGACCGGTCCTTGTACTGATCATTATCAAATCTCTGTGCTGATGTCTTCTCAGAAGTCTGCATTATAATTACTTTAAGCAGCCTTTATTAGAGATAATGGACCTTCAGAGTTCAATCACATTTAATTACAACTGACAAATTAGGCTCTAACTATATCTACACTCTACCTGGGAAAAAGAATATCAAATACAAGAACAACTGCTTCCATGCGTTGTGCATTTCATTGAATTAAACGAGGATTCGGGGAAATAGATAAGAGTTAGTCAGGAGAGGGGGCACAAAAGCAGAGGTGTGGATATGAGGCCTAAAAAATTGTGCAGCAACATCAAAGCACTGGTGATGGACAAAAGCATCTGAACCGTACAGATTTGGTATTCTCATTAAAATCTGCCAAAAGTTTTAAGTCTCCCCACTTTTCTTCAAACCTTAATGTGTATTTGGATGTGTATGTGTATTTGCATTGATAACTAATATATGCAGTATATATGGACACAAACTGGACATGTTATGACACAGAGCTGACTTTAGAATGTGTCATATGAATGATGATGGTGGTCTAACTTCTAACGAATACATATACATCTTTCATGGGGCTAACAGGAGTGAACTGTGCATTTGGAAACCACAGCAGCTGCAAGGTTTCACATCACACTGGTTTAAGTTGAATTATGGTTTAGTCCCTGGTTTTTCTTATGTCACAAATCAAGCTTGCAGTTACAAGTAACAAACAAAATTCCCACTCTCAGCAGATTCATCTGAAACAACCTTCTGCTATTTGATCCTGAACATACTTCAATCTGCACAACAAAGGTGAACAAAAAGACGTCACTTTGATTTTTGAGTGAAGGAGACTCTGATGTTTATGGCAACAACAGGCAAGAAACATCTCAGTCTTGTATATTCCCATCTGTGCATCTATTCTTGAGCAGATTGCATTACTAAAAAAAGATATAAATGCAACTTGATACATGATAAAATTTCGTTTACTTTTGGTTCATTCTACTTAATTGTATCGTATAATCCAGTTTTGTATAATTTTCCTGATACTGTGTCCATCTCATGTAACATTTTGTGCATATTACCAGTGCAGCTCTCTCTTTATGGAAGTAAAGGCGATTTAGATGTGTTCTGACTTGGAAGCCTATTTACCATTTCCAGAGAGAGGGCGTTTGTTTGCATGGCACTAGGGAGAGCCCTAGTGGTAAAATACTGAACTACAGATTTAATGCATTATTTTTGTACACACACACACACACACACACACACATACAAAAGGCAAAAGTGCCTGGCGCTCATGCTGGTACACAAAACATGACGATAATAAAATATGACATACATAAGTATTTTTGTCAATAAGGTCATATGAACAGAAGCACTGTATTATAGTGAATTAACACAAGTCATTTGACCTTGAAACAAGAATATGCTAGCTCTTTAGTTATGTTAAATTTATGTTAAAGTTCAGAGAAATTTCTGCAAAAGTCTGTAATTGTTTTTTAAATATTTCATCTCAGATTCTTCTGTTCTGTTTTGGGACCCGCACCTGAAAGCATCTCTGTGGTAGAATGTATATTAGGCTACATTGCCAGAAGTGCTTGTTAATATTTCTGATTTTAGAAAAGCAAAATGACTTTAACTCCATTCCCTACAGCTGCTGTAAATATAGCCAACAAAGACATACACCTGAGTCTCTAGGTAATTTTACCTCATTTTTTCAACAAGAAAGGGATGGTTATAGGCAGGGCTGCACACAAGTGGTCCGCAGGAGCGCATTCGGGGTCAAAATAAAAGACGCGCACCAGATAAGAAGTTGGAACGCGCATTTGCGTACAGTATGATTATGACTGTTATTAGTACTGAAGGAAAATAAAGCTACATTCAATCCGCCCTGCCAGTGATATGATTCACTGCAGCTCAACTGTCAAAAATGGTATGTGTGCAAAGTCAAACACTGTATGTGAGTAGAGTAAATTTGAGTATGCTCACCTGTCAACATGACAGAATAGTTTTTGCTGCACTGGTACCTGTCACAGCTGTAGCACTTTCAGTGGCATCAGAATGGCACTTTGGGTCTTAGCTCATATAATCTCTAGCTACTCTGATGGGTGTTGAGCTTGCTGCAAACTTCTGCAGTAGTGTCAGAAATGACACTTTTATTCATGGACCTGAACTGGCAGGTAACACAAACAAGAATATGCTTGCTCCACAGTTTGCTGATGTGTTACAGAACCGAGTCAGGTCAAAGAAGTCTTTGACAAGAGACAGCTTTCTATATTATAAGACACATTACTTTTTAAATATTTGCTTGAGTTTATGCAAGTTAAGGCCTGTTGAAGCTTTCAATTGTTGCAGGTGAATTCACCTATAGTAATATGCCAAGTGTGCCCCAGAACCCTGCTCATATACTATGTGTCTCTACTAAAGTCATGCTGCCATACAACAGGGGTGTCCAACTCCAGGCCTCAAGGGCCGGTGTCCTGCAGGTTTTAGATCTCACCCTGGGTCAACACACTTGAATCAAATGATTAGTTCATTACCAGGCCTCTGGAGAACTTCAAGACATGCTGATGAGGTAATTTAGCCATTTAAATCAGCTGTGTTAGCTTACGGAGCTTATTTCTTCTACGGTATTCAAAAATAAGCAACTTACTTACAGGAGAGATATATTTCCTGGCAATATGGCAATCATGGATGTGGCTGTCATGCTATTTGAGCCGAAAAACTTTTAAAATGAAAGAAAGCTTCAATTTTGTAATCAGTTGCGTAGTGCTGCCTCTGGTGGCTGCACACAGCAAAAGCTGTTGGCTCACAACCATGCAGTCTATGAAAACAAGTTACTTTACACATTTATAACCATCTGTTGTTTTTCTGAATTACCATCAACCACGTCTGCGTCTCCATGTTAGCATGTCTTACGGAACATGTAGTAAATTAGGATACCAAGATAACAACTACACACATGGTTACACAACAAGTTGCTCTGACCTCTTCGATAATGCTCGACAGGTAAACTGATTTTCGGGGTAAAAAACGATGGAGGGACTGATTTGCTCTCCAGATAAAACCTTTTATTCCATTTTAATCATCTGGGCTAAAACTTCTGTCCCTCTCAATCATTCTCTTCATCTCTCTGTCAGAGTAATATGAGAGGATCATTGAATCTAACAAGGTCAAACAGATGAAGAGAAATAAGAAACCAGCCTGGAAGAAAAAAAACACTGATTTTTTTTAATAGATTTAGTTCACTTTGCATTTAATTTTAGAGAATAAATACTCATCTTTTTTCAAATAAAATAATATCCTAAAACCCCTTTGTTTCATATCAGATTTCTCAGATATCCAGCATGAGAATGTGGAAAGGTCTTCACTTCTGGTACTCACAAAAATGGTTTCACTGTATTACCTACAGCTTTTAAGACACAAGTGCTTGTCTGAATAATCAGTAAAATTAATAAAAACAAGCAGACAGTTTGTGTTGAGTTTCGGACAGACAAGATTTCTTCATTACTACATACACATCAACAGGGATGAGTATAAAATAACAGTTACTGGAAAAGAAGGAGACTTTGTTAAGTAATCATGAGGCAAAAAGGCTAAATTCATCCAGGATTGCCGAAAAAGCAATACTGCTCTATAAAAGGAAACGATGATTTGAAGGCATCTTCACTCTTTATGTCACCACTGACTGTTTACCCACAACAGCATTGATCAGAACATAATCAGCAAAGCATTCCACGTGAATATCAATAAAAGTAGGCAATCTATACCATCTCAGTGTGTATACAAATATATTGCAGCATCCCTGGTGTAGGCCTACATGCACTCATCTTCAGTCAGTCCCACTTTCAGTTCCCGTGCAAGCAATTATGCATGAAGAGTTCAAACTAACCTGCTAGAGCCTTTCATGCCACAGTGAAATATGAGGAAAGAATTCCTTCAATGGGAGTTTTAAACATTTGTTTTGGGGCCTAATATGGTGTCCTAACATGAGGCTGAAAAAGTTCATAAAGATGGCTAAATTAAACCCATCCCATTAGAAAAGTCAGTAGGATTTCTTTTCATTTTTCTAGAGAATAATCGTGACCGCCTTGTCCCTGCTAAAATAATTGTAATAAGTGTCCTTTATACTATTCAAGGCTTGGTCTTTTATTTAACCTGTAAATTTATATACTATATATTCTGTATTTACTGAGCCTGGATCACTATCATTAATACTCACATTTTAACTTTCAAGGTTGGCAGACATGTTTTATATTGTTATGTATGACCTGGCTTAGTTTCATTACATATGAAAACTTCCCAAAAAAATGAAGGTAATTGTCTTCTATAGCATGACTCCAGGGCACAATGATGATCCACAGTGATATGTTCATCTTGAACACTGTTTCTGAACCATGAGACGATGGCTTGTGCGCTTAAACCTCTGAATGGGAGCGGTGATGCAGAACCTCATTATGTGTCAGTACTTTAAACAAACGTGGCATTTTATTCATTAAATGTGCTCATTGAGACCATCGAGATGCTTTAGGGGCAGTAAACAAGCATATACTCACTATCTTTATAGTTGAACTTTACAAGAAATGACGCCGATACTACTAGAAGTTAAGAGACTGGATTTTGTTTAAGGATTTGAAATTGTAGAGTAGGTGTGCTGAATCATCGGCAAATGATAAAGTATAAAAATCCAGCTGAGCATATAAATTTGACTTCAAAGTTGTTCATTTGGGTTTGCAAAAGCCAAAGTGTTTGTGTTTTCGACATTAAAAAAGCCAAACATATGGTTAAGTATTTGACCACAGTAATATACTATAATAACCACCTATTACTGTTCAAAGGAAAGGTCTCTTAATGCTAACCAAGTGAATTTACTTTTTGAACACCCAACAAATACTGCAGTCATGAATGATTCTCTCACTTTGCATACACGGAGATATACAGTTCATCAGTCACATCATCATGGATGCATCGTCATGTTAACTTGGGTTAAACTGAAAACACAAATACCCATTCACTGTATTTAAACCATTTCTTAATTTAAAGAAACTAGTTTAAACTAAAAAAAGAAAAACAATATTAGTCCACCAAAGATAACAAGCATTTGTTGTTATTGGTGTTATTATGTGATCTGCAAACAAACATTAAAAAGCGATGCACTGGTTTGATATTGTATGGATTCGGATATTAGCAGATATTGATCGAGCCCATCTTGTTCAAGCTAACGTTCTATAAAAGGAGATTAGATACACAATGTCCTTATACTGTACATGCTCATATACACTGTGGTTTATACTTACCCATCTGACAGGAAGAATTTGGTCCTCTCAGTACAGACAATAACGCTACGGGGTTGTCTCTTCTCAATTAACTCTGATTACCAAAAAAATTGAGATCATGGGAAAAAAAGACATTTTCCATATTTAGCGTCTCCTATTGACATATCTACAGAGAGATGTGTGTACTTACTTTGGACATCATCAACAGAGGATGGCAATAATCTTTTGTTCATTTCCCTAAAGTCAGGAGCTAAAAAAAACATCAATGGTGTATGAAAAGAAATCAATAAGTGGATCATCAGTGGATAAAGAACATCAGTCTGTTATAGAGTACAAACATCAAAAATCTGTCCATAGGAATGCCACCACTGTGTGCATGTCCTGCACACATGGGAGCAGAATCAAACCTAGAACTCAAACATGTCATTCTGCTTCTTCGCTAGCTTTGCCACCTCCTGTCGGATCGCTTGCACAAGTGCTGAGGTGGAGAGGCTGCTCAGGGGCATACTGTCCATGTCCTTCAGCACCTGGGGTAGACTTTGCTGGGATGATGTGCTTGGGGCAGGTGGTGGCTGCTCCAGTGTCTGGTTATACTGCAGAGGCAGCCTGGTGGGGCTCCCCTGTGGGTAGCGAGGATGAGGAAAAGCCTCTACGTACCCAGGCAGGGGCACCTGAAAAACAAGATGAACAGGACATCAGAAATACAGAAACATCATTACTACTGCCCACTAAAGATGACTTTGTTAGAAGACAGAATATTCGTTAGTTTTCCATCTTGCTGAGTGAACAGTTTCTCTTGAACCACTAATTTAAAAGAATGGGTGATAACGCAAAATATACAAAAAATGGACCAACTTAACAAGGAAAGTAATGAGTGTGGAGCTCTACAAAAATATTAAACTAAGATGCAACTTGATTCAAACATTGCTTCGAACAAAAATCTACTTTTGCATGAAGACACAAATTTTAAGTGTCAGCATTACACACCACAAAACTAAAAAAAAAAAGGGAAAAAAAGCAAACAGTAATTTTTTTAAAAAGGTGTTCATTTAAGAAATGTGCTCAACTACCCCAGTGTTTTGTTGTGTCCACTCAACGCCAGCCATAAATTCAGTTCAGCAAATGGTTTCTAAATGACACTGGTTCTGCAAAAAGACACTGCATGAATGCATTTGGTTGAAACAGGCAAAGAGACAAGAAAAAAAAAGACAAAAAACATTTCATACAAACAGGGAGAGTGCAGGGAGGGAGGGACACATAGGCCACACGGGTTGCAATAACACATCTAACAAGACAAATGGAGCCTTTCCAATTGTAATGAAAAACAAAGAACATTTAGGACTGTGCTTAACAGCTACTAAGTTAAGTGAGTCCCAGTCATCTTCAAAGTTAAAGACTGGGCAGAAAATGTGTTTTGGATCAATGTCAGTTCCATAATGAGACAAAGGACAAAAAAAATGTTTAATGGGGAGGGGTATCCCAACTACGCGACTTTTTATTATTAATTCATGTCAGCTCAGTACCACGCTTTATGGCTCTTTGGGCTTGAATTGAACTTATGGAGAAGAATTTTAATATTATCTAATATATTTTTATCATATTAATAGTGTGTTTCAGGAAACTGTATGAAAATAAGAGAAAACAAAAAAAACAACCTTACATGTATGTTATGTTTATAGCCATTCTCTAACCTGTTCAGAGTCTTGATTTATTCTTAATCCTTCAAGAAATTCATTTGGAGGAGTTTATTTTAAAGATCTAATTATTTGTCCAAGGATCTCTTGGAGCTATGGGACAGAAGCTTAAGCCGGACTGTCCTGTTTAATTCCGACATCTGGTAACGACATTCTACCGCTGTACATTAATTATTCTGCAGTAGGCTCGGGTGCTTCGGGCAAAATGAGCTTCCTTACAGAATCTGCCCACTGTGGCGGCACATCCTCGGGTTCAGGTGGATAAGACATCCAAGAGGGACTGTGGTAGGAGGTGGGCGGTGTGGACACAAAGTATTCTGAGTAACCGGGCCTCGTGGCTGGGATGGCATAGACAGCCGTGATTGGGTTTCCTGTGAAAAATAGAGAAGAGAGATTGGCGCTGACTCATTTCATTTGTGGGTTCATAAATTTCAGCTTTTCACCTCGAGCATTTTAAGTTGTCCAAATATTTTTCCATTCTTGACAAAGTAATGTTGGCATTAAAGCACACTAGAACACACTGTGGGTTGCTTTTAAAATGCAAAGTCATCTCCTTCTTATGCTTACCTGAGTAGTTGGACACAGGCTGCTCTGCAGTGATAGATGGAAGTGCTGCTCTAGTGGTTGGCCCATATGGGTTGTTGTCATGTTGACTCTGCATTTCAGCGACAGATGTCTCTAAGCTCCTTCCCTTAGGCCCCAAGTCAGAAGTGGAACTAAGTTGGACAGAGATTGGAGAGGCAATAAATGCTGCAATACTACACCACTAGATGGCAGACACATGCTGAGTGAAAAAGTGGGCACCTTATTAACATTCTTCCCATCTCTCAATGCACTGCTCCAATATTAAAATTTACACAAACCCTAAAATCGCGCTGGCCACAGTACATCACCCAGTGACTATCTAGTCCCTGAATATGCATTTAAATATGAATAAATGTTGAATATCTTATGGGTTTTGGGAAATACAGGCAGCAGTATGACGGTCTGTCTGCAGCTGTGCTCGTGTATATCTTCAGCATTACCGTCTTAGAGAAGTCCCAGGAGGGGGCCCAGTGCGAGGTGGTAAAGGGGGAGGAGAACCCATGGCCTCAGGAAGCTGGGTGAAGCGAAAGGCCTTAAACAGATTGTGAAAGCCATTTAGGGTTAACGTTTCTTTATTACAGGTATTAGAGAGCACAAGTGATTCTCAGCCAACTTACTGGTTTAGGCAGGCTACACTGATACATATCTGTACCATAAGATGGCACCCACTGGAGGCCTCCCTGTCCAGAGCTCATTGTACCCGGTGCACTGGTCACCACATCTGCATAAGGGAGGGGAGGTGGCGCAGGGTTGTAGTGGTTTGGTTGGTGGTGGTGGGAGTGCCTTCCAGATGTGGACTGCCCCCCTGAAGCCAGACTGAAAGCCTCCTCTAGCAGCAGGTGCATCTGCTGTCGCACTTCATCAATCGACGGTTGCGAGCTGAGAGTGGATGTCTCTGAGTGGCCTTTCAAGCCCCGTCCATACATGTATCCCCGCGGTCCCATGATACGATCAACATTTGTCTCTTCAATCAACTCTGGCTCAGTCTGAAAATATTACCGTAGGGAAACTATTGTGAACTGAGACTAAACATACTTTTGCAAAGTCTGACAACTTGTACATTTGGTAGAAAAGCCTATATTTATCTGTTTCATTTTCTTAAATAACAACAACAACAACAAAACAAGCAACATACAAACAAGACTGATGAGATATGCAATTTTGGCACAAGTTTAACCCTCTGAGGCCTAAGAAATTATCTGTGGTGACCCAAACCCTAATCTCAGGTTGACAGTTAAGATTTTAGCAATCAAGTCACAAAGAAATGATCATTCCAACTGAGACACATCAAAGCCTATTTTTTTCTCAAAATACAGGGTTATGATTAGAGCTTAGGCTAGGGTTAGGGTTGTCACCAGTGATGACTTTAGCCCTCAGAGAATAAAAGCATCAGTTTCACGGTAGCTTTATGCTGATGGTTTGTGGAAAGCATGCTTTGACTTTCAAATTTTTGTGATACTTTTAAACGTAGCCTTTCCACACTGAATTGTCCGGATGCTAACAGATACAAGTCCTGTAATGTATTTTGTAACTCTGTCACTTGGTTGCAAACAAAGTGCTGACTGAGCTAGAAGAGGCTGTTTAACATACACTTGAGTGTACTAGATTAATTTGCTGTAATAGTTTAATCCAATGTTGTTATGAGTTTGGTTACAGTAAGCTTAGGAGAAGGGCCACTGATACTTTATACATAACCACTGTCCTCTCAACTCTATGTATTCCACTCCCAGACTTAATCTCCTCCATCTTTTCTTACTTTCTCTTTAGCCACATGAAATCAGTCCTCATACTTAGTGATAAATTAATATGAGTTGAGGCTGTCCTACTTCCTGTGCGACTACAGACTAGTCATGGGAGACCTAGTGTGGTGCACCTCATAAATCAGCCCCTCTTGCAACACAGAACATCAGAGAAATATATCTGCAATGATGGAGCCTGCAGCTACACGAGGCCCTCTGTAATGTACAGGGCCAGGAGTTCTGAGAAAGGATCTTGTAATTTGTACTAGCCATTGTGCCATGTTTCTAACAGAGCTGAAAGGTTGGTAACAAAGACTTCAACACACTGTTTTGCTTGCGATACTAGCTAGTCATCTCAAACACCTGATCTATTTAAACTGGAAGCAAAAAGCTGCCAGACCAGATTTGAACCTGCAACAGAAGACAAAGCAACAGAATTGCATAAAACAGTAAGATTCAAAATAGGCGCCCAAACTACAGCTATAAGAGCCAGTAGACCCTTTTATTTTTCTCCCATGAAAAGTCAGATGGCTGTCAGGTCAGTGGAAGTTCAGAGAAATATTTCCAGCACTGGCTCAGAATGAAAGCCCTCTTTAGGAATGGTCTGCCTGATTGCTCTTAGAAGCTCCCATACCTGTGTTTGGTCTTCATGACAGAAAAAAGCCATACACAGAACCATAATGGACCAATAAAACAGTAGGGACATAAACCAGTCTTCCTGAGATGCATTATATATCAAAACGACAGGACCCAATAAATCTTAGCTCTTAATTATAAATGAACCACTTTTCTACCTTCAGCAGGCTGGGGCACACTTGAAACCACACCTGAGTTGAATATAACTCATTTCTAGCTCTGTTGCTGCATAGAGAATAAGGCTGAACTCCAGCAGGGATTGATTTTGATCTTTTAATTCAGTGCAAATAGGCAACCTTTTCTTTAATTACTATTAAAATGAATGAGAAACACGGGCACCGTTGAAGAGTAATACATCAGAAAAGTAAAAGTCACTTGTGCAGTCTTCTACACACAGGTTGCAAATTACCTCGTATTAATACATTTAATAAATACCAGCATTTGTTTCAGTGTTGCTAAAATGCTTTGTTAAATAAGTTTACACATAAATATCTTCCTCTGTCTTTAAGCAGGCTTTTACAAATGCTATACTCCCACATGATATGATCTCTTAATGCAATTCAGTGTAAAATGGCTGCGCAGAAACGCCTTTTAATGTGTTCTAACACATCCCTATGTCTAACTGAAGCCTTTCTCTTACAGGAAAGCTGCGTTCTCAGCTCTGGAAATACTCTGTTTGGTTCAGGTGAGGGTGCTGCCTGGGTAGAGCTTGCAGGAGGCAAGACACACGGCGTCCACTCACCCGATGTAAATTCTCCAGGTAATTACCTATTGTATTCTCCGACTGAGTCAGACATGCGCTTCTCGCATACAGCTCTGCGGGATAATGTCGAGAAAGGTTCAGGGCTGCAGTGCCAAATGTGAAAAACTGCTTTAGTTTTGTCAAGCTGCTCTTCCCCCATTTTGCTGGTAGTCTGTACAAAATTTCCTCTTGTCTTAAGTGTCCCTCTACAGCTGCACAGCAGCTTAACAATGTCTACAGAAATACGAAGGGGAAAATTTGCACTAAAATTAGCTGGAAATTTGAAAGACATGCATTCTGTTTGCCCAACACAGACAGATGAACCCTCATTATAGTTTTAGCTGAACTGTGGAAATATCTTTTACTCACAATGAAGCCTGTGGATTTTAATTCCCCATCAGAGGATCGCTTCACAGGCAGCAAGGACAAGAGTAACAAAAAGAGTTAAAATTACCAAATCTTTAATAAACTGGTGCATATTTTTTAAAATAGACTTGAACCTGTGTAGAGTTATCTTTTAACTGTTAGCTGGATGATCTAGTTGGGCAGACAGGGTCGGTGTTGAAATATAACTCACATCATAGCCGCTGTTGCGGATGCCTCTCCTGGGTCTCTCTCTCATTACAAGCAGGTCCATCTCTGTTCCTCCGGGGCTCGGACTGCTTAAGCTTTGTCTGCTTCGATAGGCCGCCTGCCCTACCTGCGAGTGCCTGCCAATTAGAGTAAAGAGTGGACTCAGTGCAAATCAAATCTGGTTTTGTTATTAACTTAAAACATTTACTCTTTCAGTTTTAATTTCCCCGCAGTGGCAAGTAGTGATGGGTGAAGGAAGACAATAAACCTTACAGTTTTTATTGAGCCTGACATTATGAACAGGGCGAGGAAAAGTATACATGCTACCTGAAATGTTAACAGAGGGATGAGATGTGATATGTTAGAAAATCCCAAGAATATCAAAGAAAAGTTCTGGGACAGATTTCAAATAATTGTTTGAAAGATTTATTTTTTTCAAAGTAAAATGGTCATCAAGTGAACACACAAACCCACTTTCTGGTTTGAACATTGCTGCTTAGCAGATGAGTGTGAGTTATTCTGATGTCTAAATGTAAAGTACAAGTACTACACATGTTTTTGTGCATCTGTATGGTTGAAACAGGACAGAACCAGCATAGTGGTCCATCCAAAACCCTGAATTATCTCCATTAGGGATGCTCTGAATTTGGATCAGTCTAATCAGAAAGGCCTAATGGGACTCCCACTACCTACTATGGCATAAATGGATAATAACAGTATTAGAGGAGGCACTTTCACTTATAGAGGTAAGCTAATTAGGCACAGCAGGGGTGAGCAGAGATTGCTAGCAGTCCATGATTAAAAGTCCAATCAACCAATATGAAGAACATGATACATGTGGTGGGTCAAACTTGTAAGCAAGAATGGATCTTTCTTTGTGTTGACAGTCAGTAAAATCTTGTTTCCAGCTGCTTCCCTACTCTCCCCTCACCTTCTGTGAGACTTGACATAAGTAGAACCTCGCTCATCATCAGGCTCCAGCGGTCTTCCATGCTCATCGGCAGCCCTCTCATGACCGTGTCGCTGTCTCTGTGCCACAGCCCGGCCACTGCTGCTGCCATTGGTGGACGGGAAATCATAATAGCCCTTCCTTTTAGCCTTCAGCCTCAGCTTGTTCCTGTAGTGTTCAATGTCTGACTTCTGCTTCAGTGCCAAGTTCACCTGCAGAGAGGGTAGGCCACAGGATGTAGCAGAACAGAGGACAATCAGAACAAATGCAGACATGAGGTTATTCTGTATGCAGTTACAGGTTTGTCTTAGAAGGCAGGTGTGAATAGAAAATGAACCCTTATTAAAAATTCATTATGTTGCTTCAGTATTACAACTGACATGAAAAATAAATTAAAACCCAAGAATAAATTATTGAACTATCCACTTCCAGGTTCTTCTTTAGACTCACTGTAAGTTTTCTAAAAATGTTCTACTGGAAATCCTTCTTGGAAATGACAGCTGGATAAGGTTCCTATAAATATCAGATGTTGATTAAAAATGTGCTTATTTGTGGGTAGCACACAGAAAGATGTGACCTTGTGCCAACTTTTTCCTGGCGATTTTAAACTTAAGAGAGAAGTATGCAAGGACAGAATTCTATGTCTTCCAGCTTCTATGACACGTTTTTTTTGTTCAAAAAGTATCCAACTGAGAGGATGTGTGCATTTGCATCACCTCTCCATTGACAATAGCCGAGTCCTGGCTGCGGTCAGAGGATGCCGGATGTGAGTAGTTGGTCTGTGCTGCCACTGGCTTTATGGAGATAAGCTGCAGGGAGCCAGAGGAGGTGTCATATGGATCTGAAGAACAGAGAAGGAGTTCACTCACAAAGAGACTACAAATACCTCTAATCATTACATTGTCAGTCAAAGAGGAATAAACGGTCACACTCTCTCTTTGTCTGTCTGTCTGATAACCACCCCCGCCTGCCCACCCAAGGGCTCCTGTCACCTCTTGATACTTGGGATTATGTCAAACATCAGTTGTCTGTGTCAGCAAACGAGTTTTTGGATGGAGACAATAGATCACAAAGATAGATTTGGCTTCCAAACTTGTGGCATTGCATCTCTGTGATAAATGAAGAAAAACTGACTTTGCACTTTAGTTCCTCGTTCAGCATCAGACAAACTAGATTCAGTCCTAGCTTTCCCTTAACTCAGCTGATGAATTATTCAAAACTAAGCATTAAGAATATCATAATCGAGCACCCCTGATCTAATTTAAAGAGTATTAGATTAATTTCACTCACATCCACCACATATAGAACATTTAGCTTCAGTGGACGAGAATAGAAGAGCAAATAATTCAACATCTAAATGGATTTCGCATAAACTGCACAGAATGCTCAAAGAGCACGAGAAGGCTGACTTCACATGGTCGTTTGGCTTTTTTTATGTTTTGCATTAATACATGTGTTCAAGCATGTGTTTGTGTCAGTGTGTCACAGCATCTGCTAGTCTGACACGGTGTATTATGCCAGCAGACTCTCTGTTTCATGTAATATTGATCAGATCTATCTATGCTTATTGCTGAAGAGGTACCTACTTTAGAATGTAAAAATAGCTGCAGTAGAAATGTAGTAGACATCCCTCCTATGCAAGTGTTTTGCATAGGAGAGAATGGAAAAACATCTGTCATACACCTGACCTCGTCCGCAAAGGAGCTATAGAGCAAATTATTTGTATTTGCATCAGCGTGTAACTCTCACCGTCCCTCTGGCGAGTCTCCTCCTTTGTCAGTTTCTGCTGTGCTGTGATTTTCGACACCGTCAGGCCCCTGCCGGAATTGGGCTTCTCTGATTCGTTGCTGATGACGGAACCATCCTCACTTGGCAACTTGCTGCAAGTAACCATAGCAACAAGAAAGGCGGTGAGCTCTCAGGAAGCTGGGCTCAGAGCCAGGTTATGTCATCCCTCGCTTTAACAACCTCACCTTCTTCTCTCGCTCACTCAAGCCTTTGTCCTGTTACCACAATGTGCTATTACTGGTTTTTTTTTTTTTTTTGCATAGCAAAAAAAGAATAAAAAAGATGTGTGCTCATGTTAAAATCATCACCAAATGCTGCCTGCTCTTAGTATATCAGTGAAATCAAAAGTATTCAATCAAGTATGTTCATTTTGTTCACTGAGACTCATTCGTTTTGCAGTAAAATGAAAGCAAACGATAGAAAAATCATCTTACTGACAAAAAACTTTACTACCATTATTATATTTGAAACATGTAATAACAAAATAATCATCTAATTCTCTTGCTAAAAAAATTGGCAATATGAAGGATTTTTGGACATTTATCTTCCCGTTTTGTGTCTGTACTACATATGCAGTGTCGATGTATGTGCAAAGTACACGTCAGATTATTTCCAGAGTGAAGCAAGGCTGGACAAACAATTGCTTCATCCAAACTGTTGTTTTTACTCGCTTCAAATGCCGTACTCTACTTGGAATTAGAGCCGATCAAGCCTCGGCTCAAAAGACCACGAGGCTGACAGTGACATCAAAGCACTATGGTCTATCCCCTAATTGTCTGCCTAAAATTGATAACAGCAAAGAAAGACAGTGGAACAGTGGCTACCCTCCCCGTGCTCTAACTGAGGCAGTGCTGCAGAGCTAGCCCCACTCTATAGTCTGAGGCTGCATAGAAACATATAAAAATTTATAGAGGTGGACAGATTGTGGTTACCCTGTCGGTGTGAGAGAGTTTTAGGTTTAAGGCTATTAGAGATACACTATACACGGATGCACATAATCATGTAATAAAATTAAAATAAAATTAAATGACATGATTTTAGATGTTGACAAAAAAAACGTTTTGGTTTTTACAAGCTATGTGTATTAGTTAATGCATGATAACAATTTTTTGAAATGCAACAGTGTGGCATTTTACCCCCTTTAATCTAAGTTTAAAGTATATCTAATATTCCACTCTCTTGTTATACTGAATGGAAAGTCAATCAGAAAATAGCTCATCCGGCTCATGATCAATCACAATTGACAGGTTAATATAATAGATGAAGTACAGAAGAATGTTATGTTGCTTCTTGTCATTCGTTGGCTGAATTACACAAACTAATGACATCTAAAATCCACGGAGGTTCACAAACAGTTATATCTGCAAAAACTTAAGTAGCAATTCTTGTAAAAGTGGAAAAAGCACCAGTGAAATTACAAATATGACCATAACCTTCGGAAGTTTCGGTGAAGCCCCATTAGCAGATCATTGTGTACAAACTTCACTAAAATCTAACCAATACTTGAATTGTGGCATTGCAGAAGAGATAATCGAGCTAACAGACCATCGATGGATGCTTCGATATCCCATAAGCCATTCTTTTGGATGAGCTAAATTAACAGGATGGCAAAGTAAGTCAAACCACAGTATTCCTTGTCTATCGGTTTACATTATTGATGTGTCTAAATGTATGAAAAAGCTAAAACTAAAGGTTATTTTTTGACGTTACCAAACAGTAAACAAAAATGAACAACCTTGAGCTCTCTGGATAAGCGACACTTGGGAAAATCTTGAAGCACATGCTTCCTGTATTTTGGCACCATAGTAATAATAATAGCAGGATTTTAATTAATACTGGCAGTTTTACGTCTGCCTAATCAAATTTAGAAATTGGAGAGTATAATAGTCTTATAAAAATGAGTCACTGACACTGATGTTATTGGAACTGTTTTTAAAACCAATTAGTGTGATGGCCTTGCGTCAATAGTTGCTGTTTGGCCTGCTTTCTGCTTCCTCCTTTTTATTTCTGATACAAATCCCTGACTCTGTTTTCGCACTCACAGACTGAATTCACGTGATCAGGAGTCTGTATAAGCTTCTTTTCTCTGACCGTGGTTCTCTCTCCTCCCACCTTGAAGGCTGGTGCCTTTTAGCCACCCAGCAAGATTTACATTTGCTATGATTTGATTGATTTTCAGCTATTCTCCTGGGTGGCCACCTTCATTTGTTCATTTGGTTTATATTTGTTGAGCTGCTATTAATAAATGCTGACATGGCTGAAATTGCTTCAGCATGGCTCGCCCTTCTTTGTTGTATTCTGAACCGACCAGGCAAAACACTACCAAATTTGCAACAGAAATGAACGAATGAAAAACAAAATGCTACAAGAATTCCAAACTAACCTCTACAGCAAATGTTCTGTGCTCTGAAAACTTGGAGCCAGGCTTTGTTTTATAACAGATGAAGCGAGGACAGACCGCAGGGTGGAAAAAGGTAAATCATAGGCTTGGTACGTCTTAGGATAAGTGCATATAGCTGGTTAAAACCCAGGAAAATCTACTTAATGATGACATATGAAGACTTTAATAGCTTTTTGTTATTCATTAGTATCTTGATGAATAACAAATTAAAAACTTTTGCTGCCTCAGGAGTGTTTAAAATCATTACAGCAGGACCACTAGTCCATAGATTCCCTTTTCTATTACATAAATTTTGTTCGATATCATTATCTTGCATGGCCTTGAAATATTATGCCCTTTTGCATTCCCTGATTAAATAATTTAGCATGATTTAACATGGCAATTAATTACCGAGTCAGCGCGACTGACTGTCAGATGGGGAAAAAGGTCAATTTCACCTGCCCATGCAGAGAACTCTGCTTATAGCTGCCTATCGCTCAGCACTGGAGTAAAATGAGGACAGAGTATAGGACAGGAAAATGTATGTTTTATCATCCTGCCTTTCTTTATATAATTCAGGCACTTTGCACATGAGTAGTGATCTCGTGTGATAACACATATATTGTAAAAAAAAAAAATCAATTAAATTATTTATCTAGGAAACACGTAAAACTCAAAATCCAACCCTTCACAAATTTTCATCTGGCCCACCTTTTAGTTTATGTACAAGCTAACAACCTTAACCTATATCACAAAGATGCAAATCCAATGCTGAGCATAAAGAGAGGACCATGTGCATCCATTTCCCAAGAAACAATCTCATATACTTCTATTGTCATTTTGAAACCACATGCCAGCAAAGTTACAGAGCCATGTAGAGAGTATAGAGGCTTCAAAAAGTCACTGCCTAAAAAGAGGCAGGCAGCTACAAAAATGTGATTTTTACAAGCCAAATCCCAAAGTGATGGAGCTGTTTAGGCAAGCTTCATAATAGAAGATACAAGCCCATTAGTGGAGGATATTCACACGCAGCTACTGAGCTGTCATGTCGAGGTCTGTGAAAAAGACAATACTACACTTGTAAAAATATGTGCACAAAAAAAAGGTTAAATTATTTTGCTTTTATCAGGATGTCTCTTCCTTATTAAGTGACTCACACCAGAATGTAGTTTGTTTGACTAAACAAATGATGGTTAGGCAACATGTGGAAGTTTTAGGGGCTTTCTGTGGAACAATTTATGTATAAGAAAGCTCTACGGGACATAAACAACAATATAATTCAGGATATTTTTTATTATTTTTGATTAAATAAAACCATGTTAGTGCTCTCATTTCCCAGACTGGCCCTAGTGAAATTGAGTTTGATACCCCTGCTTTACAAACATCAGCATGCTGACTGAAGTATACAACTCAGACAGCTGGGAGGTTGAGTTTTGTTGTAGCTTTGTTTTAACCTTATGTGATCAGACGTTTCCTCAGCACCATCATCATATCGGATCATGATTTATGTCCTCAGAGTTCTTGGTTTAAATCACTAACAGATGATAGCTAAAGCTACATGGCCTGTAACAACTTTATTTATTTTATTTTTTATTCTTTTGTGAAAAGCATCAGGCCTAGCACAGAACCCTGTGGATCTCCATGATCATCTGTGTGTGAGGAAGACTCATTAGTTATATGAACAAATAAGGATTTATTGGATAAGCGTGACTGAAACCAGCACAATGCATTTCCTTTAATGTCTAGTGTCATAGTAGTTATTCTCAAAGCTAATGCCAAGAAAAACAAACTGAATAAAGATCAGCAGTTTCTAAAGCTGCTCTACTTGATCATACATCTGCCAGCTCTGTATGGAGGCTAGGTTTTTTTCTTCTTTTCTTACTGGTCAGAACTTTATTTGTAAAGGAGCTCATTAAGTCATTACTACTGATAGTTAAAGGGATACAAGGTTCAAGAGGACTGTGATGAACAGAGCTGTGCTATTCCCTCAGGTCTATTTTTATGTTCTGTTTCTGTTTGCTTTCTCTAAGCCAATCAGCTCCCACTCCTTGTTCTTTAAATCCCGCCTTGAAAATCATCATACATCCCTTCTCTTCCTCTCCATCTCCACCTCATTTGTAATGTCCAAGACGTCTCATTCAAAATCTCCATCAGCCATCTGCTTACTCTGCTCCACCACCAGCTTCAAGGCTCCAGGGGGTCCTGTCACTGTCTCCTACTGTCACTGGACTCTGCTTTATGATGTCACTTCTAATCAGTCTAACTGCCAAAACACTTCAGTTTGCATGGTCCATTTCTGCTTATTGTGCTTGCACTACACTCTGAAACAATTATGACACAATTTTTAATTAACATGTCACAGGCAAGTTTTCAAGTATTTTGGGGGGTTTGTTTAGACTATTTGCACACACACACACACAAAATCTGTAGGCAAACAGTTAACTGTTAACTAATGAACATATAATCATTGCTATCACCTGAGTAACATCATGCATTTTTTTAACCTCAGATCAATACAAGTCACGTAGGTAAAAAACATTTAGAGTGAGTGATACCTTTTGTGTTTGTCAGTGGTGAGACTTTTCTTGTTGGCAGTTCCATCTTGTTGCAGAGCCTTTTCTAGTGAAAGTGGTGTGTCCCGTATTTGTAGAGACATCACTAAGGTATCCTGACTGACAGGCAGTGTTTCCTCATCTCCTCCTTGTTGGCCAAGGTGCTGTTTGGCATAGTCAAAACCTTGGACTGGCTGATAGACAAGTAGGGTGAAAATGCAGAGTGACAAAAAGTATAGCTGAAGTGAGAGTGATTTCTTTATCACATAACTCTTGTCAAAAAAAGTAACCATTTCAAGCAACACAGAACTATGCTGCCCAGAACGAGTGTTACAAATATCTCAGTATAGCTAAAATACACAGTGAATATTTTGATGTCCAAAGGATTTAGGAAAAAGAAGTGGGGATTACTGCACCACTGCGCCTTTAAAAAAGATAAGCACAGATTTAACTGAGGCCCTTTTTCATGTTCTTCCAAATTCTTGTCAAATAAATGACTTGCAGTGGGCGGTGACAAAAATGGGATTTGCAGACTTTTACAGAAATACAGCAATAAAGTTATATATTAAAAAATATTTGAGGACAAGCGAGGAAAGGTACAGGCTTCTACCTAACACTTGAAGCCAATATACTGAAAAAAACCCAAACAGTAGTAGCCGAAATACTTCAGACCCACTCACTAATACATACACATACGTTAAAATATTTAGGACCGCTCCCATCACGGTGTCATAAATTGTCAGACACACATCACTGCCTCAAAGTAACCCAGACATGGTGCAAAATCACAAAGTGTGACACTGCTGTGAACATTCATCCTCTCTCTGCTGATAGAGCACACACACACACACACACACACACACACACACACACAC
>NW_024582372.1:1760641-1845997 GCF_018398535.1 Haplochromis burtoni
ACACACACACACACACACACACACACACACACACACACACACACACACACACACACACACACAGAGAGAGAGAGAGAAACGATTTTCACTGAATCCTGTCTTCTCACTAACTGAAACCCCTCCTGTTGCTGGTTTCAAAAGAGAAAACTCTAACAAGGGTGTGTGATGAAACGAGTTGGCTGGCTGACGCTGAGTAATGTAGAAGAGCTAGCACAAGAGACTCATTTAAATTTTACCTATTTGAAGCTATCTTTGAGCAACTGAGGGTTTTTACATTACTTATTAGAAGGAATCGGATATTCTTTCACTAAAGATTTTTCATAACATTGAGTATTTCATATTTTATAGAATTTAGCTGGTATGGTGGGGTTTTTTACATCATGCAACACCTGTGTGTACAATTGGCGCTCTGAAAGCAGTGCTGAAGTTGCTTTTGCAGTCTAATACGAAGACTTTATTGCTTTCTCACTAATGAAAGTTCATAAATAAGACAGTGGGATACGCTGAGTTATACTTTGCATCTTCATGTATCTACAGTGATGTATGTCAGTAAACTACTGAGTCCAAAAATGACACGCATGCAGCTGGAGATATTAGGTAATTACAGAAACTCTGAATGGAGCAATAACTAAACCACTTTTCCATTTTCTCTACACAAACTAAGCAATTGTGAGCATACACACAAACAAAAGCGCTCATTCTGCTGGTAAACCATTCTTTGCAAGCCTTAGTCTTTCAGATTTGTCATGTGGTGACTGCTATACTGTAACAAGTACAGGCAATGCCATTCTTTTATCTAGGGAAATCTCATTGTTGCAGGTTTGATAGTCAGAATTCCTGTTGTATCCTTAGTTTCCATCAGCACAGCAGGATTTATTACAATATATAATAGCTGCTGTCTGCCCAAAATCCCATTCAAATCCCACTGCTGGCACAGCTGAGCCTTGAAAATGAAAACACAGATCAGTAATGAGGAGGAATACAGAGAAATAGATACCTGGTGATAATAGCCCACATCTCTCCGGTACGCCATCTAAAAGCCAGAGAAAATGTTTTAAACATTATATGTGTGATTTGGGTTTGTGTTCAGAATTGACTAGGATTCTGCTAATGCGTTAAAAGAGGGCACTGAAATGGGATAACGCAGATACTGTGGAATAAAATACAGAAAACACAAAATCCGAAAGAATAACAAACAAAACGTCGCTAACATATCCCAGCATCACTGACCCTGATCACGCAATGACAGATGGCAGACATCACACAATCTGTAGTCTGTAGCTACTAAATAAAGTGACAGACAGTACATCTCTTAATGTTCTATCAGGAAAAAAAAGACCCTGAACTCAAGGTCTTCACGTCTTTGTCTAGCCAAGAATCCAAGCCTTCAAATTAAGACAAGCAGCAAATGGTCACGAAGCCTGAAAATATATTTAAACAATGAATTGATTACCAAAATATAGCTCAGTACATGAATAAGATAAATACCTTAGCTCGAGGGTTAAGGTTACCGATGGCATCCGCTTTGAAGTCATTCTTATTCTTCCTGCACAGCACAGCTGTGATGATGATAATAATGAGTGTTACTACGGAGATCGGGGCCAAAACAGCAGCGATTATCCAAAGGTTATTAGGAGGGTTCTTGACGACAGCTGAAAAAAATTTAAATAAGTTGTTGTTTTATTTTTTGTTGTTTCTTTGTTTTGTTTTTTTGTTTGTTTGTTTTTTACCTGTCATTACTTTATGACATCCAGTAGGCTCTAAATGATAACCATTTGTCCTTTGATTTGCTCATTAAAATATAATGAAGTCCTCAGCATGTTGTATTGACAAAACATGAAGAATCATTCATTACACTGCACCACTGCATACAGCTCAAGCTGACATACACTACGCCTCATTCAGCTATTGCAGGCGACAATCCAATGCATAGGAGAATGCTGCATGCCCCCTCCCACACCTGCCACCCACAAACTCTGTCTCACCCTTTTTTCCCCCCTTGTCTCTTCTCTTAGCAGCAAGCTGCACTGTAGCCCAAACAAACAATGTCCCGCTGGGAGCATTTCAGAGAGATTAGACAGCAAAGAGCTTTCTCAACCTTTTCTTCTATGTCTCTCACCACAACACCAGCTTTTCTTTTCCAAACTCGGCATGAATCATGTGTTTTGGTTCGCCTGTCTCTGTGTTTGTGTCACTTTTCCTAGCTGTCAAATGCTAGAAGGATGCTTTGCTTACGTTCTGCTTGCACCTGGACAAAGTAGCCCAGGGTGAGCGCCATAGTCTGAGAATCCACTGTGTTCAGGACCTTGGCAGCTGATGTGCCCAATAAAGGAATGCCATTGTGTTGGACATAGTAGGTCATCTCGGCCGGATTCTTCAACCCTGAGATCCGGCGGATGCTCACCATCTGATTGGGTATGAAAAGGGATGTGTGTGTGTGAACTGCTGTACAATCAGCATAAACCTATTCAATTGCTATTACAATGTCTTATGCACCAACTTTAATTTCACAAAATACAACAAAAATAAAATCATGCATTTAGGAGAGTTTCTTAAGATGAAAAACTGTATGAAAAAAGAAAGGACTTGTTGGGTAAAATATTTAACCTCTGACTTGTTTTGATGAGCAATTACCACATGATGAGCGGAGAAGCTACCTAATTATCAGGGGTTGACCACAAATAATCGTGCAAGCATGTGCAGAAGTGCGTATCAAAGTGTACATCTTATGAAATATTCATACTGTTGGGAGAAAAAAGCCCACGAAACAAATTTGACTAATCTGACTTCTGACATGCCAAGGCAGTCAGGCAAAACATCAGAATAAGAATCTTAGATGACTGGCATTCCCTACAGGCTGCAGTGCCAGTTTCTTACCTGGACAGTGTAGCTGCCTACAGTCGTTGCTCGTCTAAAACGAGTGCCCTGCTGGCCCGCCAACACAAACAACTCTGCCAGGCGCTGTTCCATTAGACTGGCGAAGCTTTGGTACTGTCCCTCCAGGCTGGCATTATCCACATCCTGGATCACTGCAAATGTAGTTGAAATAAAGAGGATGGCCAGATTGTTGTGAAGAGAAAAAAAATACATGGTTGGCAAGGGCAGAAGGGAGTACAAAAGAAAAGACAGAGGCACAGTTGGAAATGTGTGTGTCTGTGTGTGTGCGGGTTGTAATATAGTGTAGCTTGCTTCGGAATTCAATTCAGCTTTCATTATTGGCATGACCATACTTAGTTAAAGTGCTGCCAAAGCACTGTTAATTCTGATATGAACTTATGAGACATTCAAAACCTTATTATAAATAGGAAAAAGCAGAAAAGCTATAATTCTGGTTGGATCTCATCTTCAGTGTGGGGCTGACTTTCAACTATTCAAAGTGTCACTGGAGTAGGTGTAGAGCAACAGATTGTGATCTGAAAGACTCGTTCCGTTTGACAACTTAGAGATATACAACAACCAATGAGCCACAACATTAAAACCCCTGACAGCTGTCGCAAATACTATTGACCGTCTCATTATAATGAAATGTTCTGCTCGGACAACCAGGGTTCTGCTCCCTCCCTCAAAGCAGAACATTACACCCTTGCACGCTGATATACTTGATCAGGAAAGGCTTTAGAAAATCAACAATATGTGCATTGTCAAAGCCTCCAAACTCTCCTAAATCCCAATCAGATAGAGCGTCTGCAGAACGTACTGGAATTACCCCAATTAATGGATGCCCCACCCACAGCAACCCACAGAGCACAAAGGATCTGTTGCTAAACACCATACATGGCATGCCCACATCCCAACAGATACAGTAACAGCTGTTTTAGCACTATAGTGAAAATCTGCACAACATTAAGCAGGTTGTTTTAATTCTGAGGCTGATCAGTGTATTGCTCCTCAGCCAATTTAGTCATTTAAAAACACCCACATTGAAAACATTTACTAGGACTCATTTTGTACTTTATTTCTCCTCTGGAATGAGACAGTTCATCAGTTCATTTCTTAAAGTTCCCATGAATATTTTCAAAACTGTAGAAGTAGAATGTTCTAGGATGTCGTTGGAGGACTGGGAATTGGTTGCATTTGAATACTGGTCATAAGTAAATGGCGACTCATAAGTAAATAATCCACTCACAAAGCAAGAGCAAAGCTCTGATTTTAACAGTCAGTAAGCAATGATATCCCTACCTGTAACAACCCAGAAGTCTCTGGTTGCTATTGAAGTGTTCAGATTGTGATATTCCATTGCTGTAATGACAAGAAAAAAGTTGAAAGCAAAGTTAATACCAATATACGATTTCCACACAGTAGTGTAGCCTACATTTGCCTTTGCACGCTGAGATTTTACAATGAATGCTCAGTTGCACAATTGTATATGACCTGAATATAATCAACAATGCAAAAAAAGCTCAACATATATTGATGCAAGTGTGAATGTATCATTTTGGTGGTGTTAATTTGAGCCGAACATACCAACACTTTTGAAACCTTTCAAGAAAAATGTACAGTAAGCCGTTGAAGGTTTGGCACATTTTGTGTGTTGATATCTCACTTTAAAGCCTCATTATCACTGATAGTCAGACAAATACAGAAGCAAGGGAAGCTTTAAGCAGTCTGAGCTCTGGTTGTCTCTGTGTTCTCTTACATCTATTTCCTGCCTGATTAAGCTGTTGTGCTAGAGACTGGTGCAGTGTTTTGGGGAATGCTGTATCAGTGGTCTGTGAAAGCACACTCACAGAACTGTACACTCAGGCATGACAGGAGAGACGGGTGGGGGAGAACGGTGAGAGGAATAGTAAGGGCTTTAGCAACAATAATGGATAGGGCTGAAAGGCTGTCAGCAAAATCAGTTCAGTGCTGTCTATAAGCTTCAGTCATTTGAACTATTAATCAGCAAGGTTTAGCAAGCTTTTGCGTGAACCCCTGCTGTTTTCTGATGAGAACGTTGAAAATCCCAAATGCTCTCCAGCAAAAGCTATTATTAATTTTCTCTACTTTGTACCTTCACATGTTGAAAAGTTAAATGATCTAGTCTAAAATGGTAACATTTCCAAATAGCTTCAGTCATTACATTTGAGAGAGGTTGTTGCAAATCAGGGGGTGTAAAAGAGCTGAGCTCAGCAGTCCAGACTGCACGTTGGAACGTATGAGATCGCGGGCCTTTGCTGTCAGAGCAGAGCCTAAGGTGGCATGAGAATCCCCCACAGTTAATTATTTACTGCAATAATTGGCTTTGAAGTGAGGAGGCAGCCGCTGCTGGCATATGCTTGCACCTCCTGTGAGCAGTGTAATATCACTAACTGTGAGGCTACAAAACAAACAAAATCACTGTTACACACTTCTGTCTTTAACCCCACTGTCTCTCTGGCATTTTCCTCCATGTCAGTATCTGCTCCCTCTGTCTCTTCTTTTTACCGAGATTGCCTTCCTCTCTTTCTGTGCTCAGCAACTGAAACAATATGCCTGTAGGCAACTTGATTTTCTAACTTAATTCAGGCTCAACACAAAGTGGTTTTTAGTTTAATGCTCACTACTGGAAATCCTATCTATCTTGATTTCAACAATGTGAAACCCAAGACTGCTATCTATCCTCAGAGGCACTTAGGTCAGATCCCAGATTTGTCAGATTGGAAGACGCAAACCAAATGTAAAATATTTAATCTTAGATTGTTTTCTTTCTTCTGCACAGGACACACCAGGCTACGAGCAGGGAAACTGCTCTTTCTAGACAGGCAAGTATATGCTTTTGAAACATAAGATCTTCATTTAGTATTTTTAACTGTTAGAGGTAGTACCCCATTTTGTTTTGTCTCAGCAGCACAACCTTTGGACCATCTTACTTCTTAAAATTCAGTTTTAGAGGCTTTTCTCCTTCCCAGTACATAGGAAGTACTATCTTGATTAGGCTAACATGAGTGCAACACTGTTGACACTCTAGATATTATATATAGCTTTATTGAGCTCATATGGGATGGAGAAAATGCAACTATCTTTGACTCATGACTCCGAAATCTCATATATTTTGATAACAATTTCCTTTAACTTGTTACTAAACATAAACCATACAGAAAATTGATGTGGACTGAAAATATAGAGGCTATAAAAGGATTCAAAGAAATAAGAAAATTCACAAGACAAGATGAGGATTCATTACAGTCACTGGCATGTTATTAAATTACTTCCTATTGGTGATGTGAATGGAAAACATTATTACCACTATTTGACAAACATTAACACTCAGTTCTGAATCTTTCTAAGATCCAAACAAGTTGAGTCTAAAGGTTAGAAAATCTGTTTGGTCTCTTCTCACAATGTCCTTAGCAACAACAGAACATGAAGAAGACTAAAAGTTAAAATAAAATGTAACTAAGACTGAACTCAGGCAGAGGTTATTGCAAGGAAGCCTATAGTCCTATATAAAGTATCAGCTCTGGTGTGATCCTGACCATGACCATGTCCAAGTCCAATGATTAACAATTTCTCAAACTGACCACAGTCTAGAAATATTCAAGCACTGAACCTGGTTAGAAACTTTTGCAATCAAGCTGGGAGACTTGTTTCTGCTTGAATAGAAAGCTAACCAGAGGTGCAGTTTCAATACATCAGCCTCTTTAAATCCACAGCTTGTCCCGTGGCTTCCTCTGTATTCCTGAAGTCTGCTTGACCCAGTGAGTCTTTAAATAGAATCTCTCCAGACCTGTTTGAGCTAGATAACAGGTTTGCTTACACTGGATTACATAATGCAAGACACTAAGGCCCATTTTGCACATATAATGTTTAAGATAATAATGCTACTGGTAAAGCATGAGCAGGACATCACTGCTCTCAGTGTTGCACAGGATGCCTTCAGGTTAGGAAACATACCTTTTGTATGAACTTGTAATGAGCAAAACGTAACTCCGACAAAGACAAGAGAAAAAACTGAAAAAGTGCCTCGCTGTATGACTGCTGAATACGAAAGATCATTTCCTCTTCCATGCATTTGGCTATTATCTGCAGGGGTTTCAAGCAAAATGTGCGATGTAATATGACAGGTTGACTTCAGGGTACATGATAGATTATATCTAGCTGTTGCTGACTTGCTTCTTCTGGTTAACACATTCTGAAGGTCCCATTGCTTTTGTTTACACAAACTGCAGCGCATCAAGGAAGCACAAATCCAGAAGCCATTATGTGAAGTGTTGCTGATGATAGACATAGACTGAAGCACAAAAAATCTCCAGGCGATTTCTGGGTAAAATCCTGTTTGTGTGTGCGTGTGTGTATCAGAGTAGTTCTGTTGCTGAACCTTTATTGTACATTTACTGTGAACCGGGTCAAGCAAAACAACACAATCCCTCCTTTAGGGATTAATAACGTACCATAAAAATAAGTCTCATTATATTGCATGCATCTGAGGTCCATGTCGACCATATCTCCATCCACTGAGCAGTTACACAAGGGATAGTAACAGGCTGCCATAGGACGCTACTGGGATTGCTGTTTAGACTCCTGCTGATTCCCTGTCACTCTTTATTTTATTCCAAGTACAATGCTAACACAGATGGATGCTGACTATGCCCTCAAAGGAGGCTGAGATGAAAGGCAGAGGCTTAGTTGTGTCTTTTCATCAACTTTCTTTAAATGACTCAAATGTAAAATTGTGATTGTAATAGCATAAGAACAGTCAAAAACATCCAATTACTGAAAAACTGGATGTCAGTCAGGCTTAGCAAAGAAATTTATGATTTTTGCCAATGCCTAGAGAAGCTTTTTGAGTCCATGTGAATGCAAAAAGCTCAGAATGCATTAAATTAACTAGGGCATGATTTCTAGCATAGTTAATCAATACTAAAGTTTCAGTGTCCAAACAACTAGAGCCAAACATGAAAGCCCTGTGAGACACAACCTGAAAAATCTGGAATCTCTTTTGTATTTAGAGAACAAATCATTGCCAGGAGAACCCAAGAACTACCTCTGATGCTTGTTCTTGTAGGGTCTGTTGCATTACTCATGACTAACACTCACTTAAGAATGCAAATTGCAACTTACGCTCAGCAACGATAAGTGGCGGATAGAAGAGGAAGTAGCCCACTAGTTCAGCTGACAGCTGACCAAGTAGATTTGAGGCAGCAGTGCCATTAAGAAAGCCAGTCCCATTCTTTACAGTGTAGACCAGTGACACAGCAGGGGATCCTGCTGCCTGAGAGACACTCAGCATCTAGGAAAAACACAAAAGTCGAGGTCAGAAAAAGAACAAGGTATAGAGAAGTGTGGGTAATATGAGCAAAATGCTTAGGATTATACTGTATACTGTAATCTGCAAATTCTAAGAAATATTTTTCTAAATGACAGGGGATGCACGGAAACAGTAACTGTCTTTAATGATAAATATCATCAAGAATCTCGATAGCAGAGAAATATGTATGTATAAATAAAAGAATTCAAAAATACAGTAGCTTAATCCATGCATAAACGCCAAATTAGTTTTAATATAGGGTGCACTTTAATGTGGCAGCACATTAAAATTAATATAACCAATGCCTCTCCAGCATAATTAAGTAGTTCTTAAAAAAAAGGCACAGCCCAATATGCTTAGGGACAATTTTGCTCAAACTGCACACAGTTTGCAGCTGTTTGTGGCTGCCACATCACATAAACCACATGGTGATACTGAAGTGTAACAGGGGACAAAATTAAGTTATTTATCATCAATATCTATCCTGACAGCATGCGGAACGCCTACGCAATTCCAGGACCAGAACACAAAGGTTCCCCCGCAGTACCTGAACAGAGAGTCTGCTGTTAGCATTAAGCACTTTGGCCTGCGCTTCGGAAAAAACCTTCTCAAGCCTCTGTTCCATCATTTGAGAGAAGCGACAGGACCGAGGATCATCACCTACTCCCACAAACTGTAGCACTGCAACATAAAAACAACACAAACTGACAAACTGCATTCTGAAAATCAAAGAATTCTTCAAAAGCCTGTAAGAGTGTTTTGCTATCTTTGATAGTATATAACTATATTAGGAACATTTAGAATTTGACTTATTTGTGCTTATTTTATAAGTACCTACATGCCATATTGCCATTTCTGTCTCTGATGTGGTATCACAGAATTTCTTTTCACACTTCATACCCTTCCAGTGCACAGTCAAAGAAGGAACATATAACGGCAAGTCTCAAGCAGACTTATTTTTTTCTTTTCAACCTGACTGAGCACTGGCTGACCTGTTTTCAGCTGGAAGCCTGTGGCTGGGCTGGGTCTCCATAATGCAACCGGGAGGGGCAGGGCTGTTACCATGGGGAGGTACTGCCGCAGGTCTGCAATCAGCTTATCACGGCCATAGGATGCCAAGCCTTCCATCACTACAGACGGAGGGTAAACTATATCCCCTCCAGTCACGTGATAAGCCACTGTCATGTTGGGAGAACCAAATACAGTCTCCACCTAAGAAAGAAAAAGAAAAAGAGAGTTGGATGTCTTTGAGAAGCCATATTGCTTAAATTTTACCATTAATTACAAAATGATTACCTCTACAAATCCATGATTAAAGAAGGTATTTTCAACATGTCTTCTATGATGTGCTAAGTGTTATGAAAAAGTTTTGAGCCATACCTAGAGCCCAACTAGAGCAAAAGTTCTCCAGGCTTTCAAAATGTATTCAGACATTTTAGTCCAGTCATTATATCTAATAATTTTCAGAGGATTTCTTTTTTACTTAACACATACCTATGAATCATCCAAGAATAAAAAAGTGACCTAAACCATGGGATGAACCAGTGTTCTGTCTAGAAAACGACAACTTGGCAAAGAACCTATTTTAAATTGTGTCTCTAACCACAGCCTGTCACACACACACACGCAAAAACACAAATTGTTCTAGTTTCCTAATACAAATCTATAAAAACTACCAAATATTACATAATTTGACAGGAATAAAATTCTGTTTTTGCACCAACAAAGTGATTTCCAAAGAGCTACTAGTCAAAAACTCAACATATCTCAGCAGTGTCTCCTTAAAATGTTGAGGAAACTGGACAAGTAGATGACAAAAGAAGTGGCAGGCCTGTGAGCATATCTATATCAATATCAGAAAGTTATGTACTTAAGGAAAAGGCAAAAATCCAGATCTGTCACAGGACCTTGGAGATGCATCTGGCCCATCTATTAGATTCATCTACTGTTTGCCAAAGCCTGATTAGAAATGACCTCACTGGAAGGGTGACAGTCAAGAAGCCATTCTTAATGAAGAAAAATGATCCCTTCTACACTTTTAATGAAACTTAAACATACAGTATATTAAGATAAAATACATTCTGATTTCTGAAGAAGAAGGAAGCAAATATGCTAACCCACTAAATGTAGTCATAAAAAATACATAAAAATACATTACAAAATGAAAAATATCCAATACCAAAAAAACAATATAAAAAGCAAAATAAAATTGTAGAGAGAAAAAAATCATCCAAACAATAAATTACAGGCTAGGAATAAAATGAATGAATGAATGTCTGCGTTTAGAACCTCCTTAAAGGTCTGAGTGGTTCCTTTCACATTCCTAAATCAGAATAAAAGATACTTTATTATAAGATGATGCAAATCACCATAAAGCTGTTATATGCAGCACTGCATACCAGTTTGCATCATTACCCACAATGCAACCACAAAAAGTAAAGTGACATCTCAAGTGGGCCTTTCAGATAGCCACTGCTTTTTGCCTTTTTATTCATCTTAGTACAGAATGAAAATCACTTGCAGACAACGACTAGATGTCCAAGTCACTGGTGTGCTGCTTGTGGAGAAAAATATAATCAGAGGAATTTTGTTTCTAAAGGTCTCAAAGAACAACAATTTGTCAGAAACATTTTTCTGTGTGTTGTATAGGGCCATTAACACATGTAGAATAAAGTTGTTCAAACATGGTGATTCATATGTTATGTCTGCTGACTTACTAGTAAGACAACTGAATAGAATAGCTTGTTAATGTCATCAGCCACACCTTTTACTTCTCCTGCTATAACAAATTGAAATTTCTACTTTTAAAAAAAACTAGAACGATTTTTAAATTTATTTTAATGAATCTTACCATATAGTAAAAATCACTCAAATAGAAATTGCATACATGCTATGAAATCGTTCACAGTAAATCGGAAGGTGCACTTGTTATCCAAGTCACTAATGAGAGCATCAGGAAGAGGAGGGAGTGATCGTCGAATACAGATATGTGGTGAGAACCATGAGGGCCTGAGGGGCTGCTGAGAAGAGAGACATGAGCGAGACTGTTAAATAGGTGAGTTTGGGACAAAGACGCTTATGTTCCTGCACCTCTAACACAAGAGGACTGGAATCAATACGTTCACGGATATAAATGCAAAACCTGTGTGTTTGGGAAATTGTGTCTCATTACAGAATAAAATTTATACAGTATGTGTTTGTCAGTAAGAGTTTGACTTCTTCATGAACTCTGAGTACAGTGAAAGTGGAAAAGGGAATGATGGCAGATCTAGCGTGCGTGTATGAGAGGTGAAACCATTCAAATCCGTTATCTAAACCCATCTGAAAGCCTGTGCTGACAAGGAGATCCACTAGCCGAAACACTGAGAGCCTAGTCTCTGTAGCTGAGAGTCACCACTCTGCTTCCTCACAATTCAGCCTTGTTACGAGCTCTGTGAAAAGAGCCCTTTATTATCACTTCATCCTCTTGGGCTTCACCCATGTGAAGGTGTTATTAAGAGATTGCATTTCGAACACACGCACACACACACTAACTCAGTCTCAAAGAGTGTGACAGACTGCAGCAGACCGAACAGATCCCACTATTGGCATTCAAAAACTCTCAAGTTGTGGCAGAATCCTAACTCCATGAAAGACACGGAAATAGTTCACTATTATTTTTTTAATGGTCTTAGTCCTGAGGTTCAGTTCATTTAGTCTATTTCTCGTGATCTTTTTAGCATCAGCTCAGCACATCACTCTCCTCCCAACCATTTATAACCTATAATTAAACACAGAAGCAATTTCCCCAGCCAACAGCTTGCCTCTCATTGGATGAGAAAGAAGTGCTACTAAAAGGAAACCAGGCAATGCTGAAATGGGTGACAGGAGTGCACTGAAGCAAGACACCTTCAGAGACTACAGAGAGCGAACATGTGAGAGCACTGACCTTCACATCGCCAGGACAAATACACAAGGCTCCCTCTCAAATATTTGATACTTCCAGATTGAGAAATACAACACAATAAGGCATTTCATTGAGCTACGCATACACAAACACACACACACACAGGTGCAGTTTACATTTCCTGGAGCAATGACTGTGACTGTGACAGTGCTATGAAGACAGATTTCTCTGTATTCACTTCCAGACCTCAAAAGACTGTTTTTATAACAAAATATATTGTTTGCATGTGCTTTATTCGTATATTCATATGTTTACCATCTTACTGACATCATCACAAGAGCAAGTCTTTGGTAGATCCTCACAAGTAAACATTTCTGTTCCTCACTTGGTGCTTTTCTCACACTTAAGTCACATTGAGTGAAGGTATTGGAGGCTTACTGCAAGAACAAGGTGGCTTTTGGCAGTGCAGGGACTATGACTGGTTCACAGCTAACCTATCCACACACAAAAAGATGATTGTGTGAAATATGGATGGGTTCTGCAGACACTCAGGTTGTGTCTTGTAAATATCTACAGCACCGATACAGTCCTAACGTGCATCTTATTTTAATCCTGGTACACTTAGTCAAATATGTGACATCACTCTGTGCCTTCTGGGACACATTCAGTCAACCTAATTTCTATATTAGTCTTCATTTCTTTTCACACAGCCTACATGAGGGTCCTCGGTATGAGTGTGTAACACATGCTTATAAACCTCTGGTTTTCTGGAAAGTGCACAACGGGAAAACAATTCTTCAGTGTTAAAAATGTATTTATTTATTCAGTTATTGTCTAAGCTGAATAGTTTTTTAGGGTTCTTGAGGGTTCGAGCTATTTTTTAAACCAAACCTCTGAAAAGGGGAATTTGACTCACATGAGCTCATGGCAAGCTCATAAGACATTAAAACCGTGTCAATGAAACAATCACAAGGTATCCACACCCTAGAAGATACCCGACTTTATCTTCTGTTCTTCTCTAAATAGGACTGTAATTTCCAGAAAAATAAATATTGTTTTTCTATTATTGTTAAACTGGTTGTTAAACTAGAGAAGAGAGACCATAAACGCATAATGAAAGTGTTAACTTAAGTTGCAATTCAAGAGAAGCTGTAAAAAAATACATTTGTTCAACCATATTTGAAGAAATCAAGTTATGTTATCCATCTATAAACATGAAAAAGATGTTGTAGCACAATAAGCAATAACTGGTGAAAGTCTGACCTGTGCTTGGGCAGAGGTATCATTGAGAGCTTTCCTGAGGCCTTGACTTAGTCCCCTTCGCAGGTTTTGCCTCTGAATGCTGTCTAGCCTGTTTCTCCTCACATAGATGGAAACAACTAAGAGACAGACAAAAAGGACAAGACAGGACAGGCAACAGACAAAACAAGTCAGAACAATAAATAAAAAAAAACATATCGTTATATTATTTTTCTCTAGGACTTCTCCAAAAAGTACTGTTTACCTGTTTTCACCCACATTCTCTCAGTGATGTTGCACTGCTGTGGTGGAGTCTCTGTGGTAGTGGTGAAAGGTGAGATGAAGACAGCCGTGACCCCCCTGGGAGGGCTCGTTCTTAGGACAGGCGGTGTGAATGTTCTCCTGTTGGACTGAGTCCTGACGGTTGTGGTTTTCCCGGTCGCGAACGTGGTCTGTGGTGTGGTAGTGGTGGTTGACTGCGTAGTGACTCTTAGGGAAGGCGTGGTAGTGGTGGAGTTTTTAGTTTTTGTGGTTGAAGCCGTAGTGGTGGAAAGCTTAACAGAGGCTGTCGTGGTGTCTTGTCGAGGGGTCAGAGGTGATACCTGAGTTGTCCTCTCGGTAGGCCCAGCAGAAGGGGTAATTCTGACTGATTGAGAGGGGCTTAAACTAGCCTCTTTTTCTTTGGGGAAAGTGAGTCCAACTGTTTTGGAAGTTCCAGCGGTTAATTCATCCGTCTCTGCTTCTGTAAGAACAAATGTCTCAGTCACTACCGGTGAGCGATTAGAATCTAATAATGAGATCAAACTTGGTGATGATGATGGAAATGAAGATTGCTCAACATTTAGAGAGACGGCTAACGATGCAGTGCCTTGATCCATGGTTGCTTTTCTTGTGGTGGGTCTTATGTATGAGGATGAAGATGGTGATGAAAATGATGATGATGATGATGATGATGATGATGGTGATGGGTAAGAAGGGAAGGATGAAATCAGGTCAGCTGGGAAGGTTGATGCCTTCAGGATGGAATCAGTTGTCTTACTCTTGCTGTCAGTATCAGAGATACTATGCACAGGGCTATTTGAAAGTGTGACAGCAGAATCAAATGCAGATTCAAGAGAGGGAACAGCTGTCAGCGAGGGGCTGTTCCTGGTCTTATATATCAATTCAACATGAGCAGCTTGGGAAAATGCTGCAGAATCAGTAGTTATATGAGACAGGGGCAAAAAAACATCTTGCTGTACATTAAAAGCCACAGATGACCTAAAATTAGCTGGGGACAAGCTCCATTCCTTATAGTCGGAAGTTGCAAAAGATGGATAGTCACCAGTTGGATGAGCTGGATATGGATCACTGGCAACAGCTGTTGAATCAGCAGAATTCAGCATGTACGCATTACGCTCTTGTCCATCTTCCAGCTTTGGATTTTGAAATGAGGGACCAACTGTTGGTAAATTAGATTTTACCCTATCAAAGGTTATAGATGTGCTTTCTAATTTAAAGCCACTGCTTTCAAGAGCCATAGGCTTGGTGGTTTTCCACTCTGTATATGGTGCCATTAGTTTTGTGCCCAAGCTGAAAATAGCACTCCATGTCTCCATGCTGTTTTGTCCATCACTGGAGGAAGTAGTTACAGCAGGGGAAACATCGAAGGGCATGTTCGTTTCTCTGTCCAGGTGAAAATTAGATTTATTGCTATTCACACTAGTTATTGGTCCCTGAGAGTGAGAAAAAGAGTTTGTTGTTTGTGTTAAGGTCATTTCGGACGGTTCATTATGACCCACCAATGTCACATTGTCTCTGTGAAAAACTCTCATAAGAGGTTCAGCTGTTACTGGTAAAAAGGGGATTTCAGTAGAGATTTTTCCAGAACCTGCAGACCCTTTAGTCAGCATGAAAAAATCTGTTTTAGTCCTGAGAGATGGGAAGCGTGTTGCGAACACTGATGGAGTTTCTTTCTTGTAAAACACAGCATCACTGATCAGAGAAGATTCATTGTTTCCATTGAATACAGGAGAACCTTGCAATACTTTACTATTTTCTGCTCTTGTGTGGATCTCAGTCACGCCCTCTGATTTTATATGAGCAGAGGTTTCATCAGAGGACACCACTGTCTCTTCAGATTTTTGAGAAGTTAAACTAAGTGTATACAATTTATGGAAAAAATCAGGCAAAGGCCTTGTTTGAAGAGGTCTTTCTGAGGGAATTATTTGCGGTGATGAAACAGATTTGGGTTGGTTTGCAAAATATATCGCACTTCTCGAAGATAGCTCATCTATATTATTATAGTTCGGGTTGTACGTAGGCTGATTGAGGTGTGAATGGCTTCTGGTTTTATAAATTATGTCATTTGCAGATCCTGAAAGAGATTCTATCTTATTGCTAGAAAATAAAGTTTTTGAGGTTGTGTAATCTATGTACGAGTGAGTTATGCCCTTGGAAGACCCAGTTACAGATTCCTGAATATTTCTGGGTCTCAAATTTAACAAATCTGACTCCAGTGCAGACGATGTTGTTCCTGTTCTGGTGCTCAAACTGGGGATAGAACGAATAGTGGAATCAGGTTTCAGCTGTGTGAGTGAAAGTGAGTTATTCAGGTGAGCATGAGTGGAAACAGATCTGAGCTCTGCTGCCGTTATCTCTCCCTGGTTGTAAATTACATCAGTGGCAGGGACTCTGGGACTGCTGTGACCCGCTGCGATCAGTAAATCACCAGGATTAGATACATGCTCTGAGGACATCATGCCAGAGTGGCTACCTGTTAGCTTGGTGATTGCAGCTTCAGAGAGCGTCACTTTACCTGGTGGAGTCTCCAAGGAAACTGTAAAAAATGATTCACCTGGTGTGATCGCCATTACTGGTGACACAGTGGGAGTCCCAACATGCGAGCTGAGTGATGACATGACGGCATGACCTTCGTGAATAAAAGTGTGACTTTCTCCTGCTGTCTTAACTTCCTCTTCCACGTATGCCGTTTGGTTTAGAAGCCACTGTGTGATATGACTAGAAATTGAGTAGCCTTTAGGATGGGCAGACAGCAGTGCTGATGTGGGATTTTGTGAAGCTCCCTGCTGCCTTTGAGCAGCTTGACTCTCCAGTTTAGAGGGAAATGAGGCGTTCATTTCAAGATTATTGGCGGGTACAAAGTTCATACCTGGATTTTGCGTTTGAGTAGGTCTGTACAAAATTTTTAAAAGATTTTGACTATAGTTAGGAGTAGAGTATAGTGTATATGTGCTGGTTGCTGGTGTCTGGATTTCTTTGGGTGTTGCAATTCTAGTGTATAATTCACTCACTGGGTAGATTCTGTCCACTGATGAATGTGTTGTTACTTTATTGTCTTTATCAATGCTGGTTTCACTTGAAGAGTGTGGCCGTTTGCTTGTTTTGCTTTGTCTCTCCTGTCTTACAGATTGCAGGTCAGCAAGTGACTGAGTGGTGGACTGCGGGAATGTTAAACTGTCTGACCAACCCTGAGACCTTGCTGATAACGCTGCTGTTTCTGTCTGAAGGGCTTTGTCTATCCACTCAGTGGAAGGTGACAGGAAAAATGAAGGCACGGAGGATGAAAGCACAGACAGTGTGGATGGAGATGGAGAAGACATTATTGGTGTCAACTCTGTTGATGATGGAAACAATGATACAATGTTGTTTCCGTTTGTGAAGGATACACGTGACAGCCTGGATACAGTGTAACCAGCAATCTGAGGCGGTGTTGCGTGCTTTTGAGACATGCTAAAAGTCAAACCTGAGCTGGCTCCCACATGTGACGATGAGGAGGACATGTCTGAGCCCTGGCTGGAATTATGTGAAGGCCATTGGGTGGTATGGATCTCATCCCTGGTGATAGTTGGCAAGGTTCTACTTTGATCAAGGCTCACTGGATGTTTGACAGTTCCTGCCATCATGGTTAAGACAGAAGAAAAAGCAGGCTGCCCCGATAAGCCCTCCGCATCAGTGTCTGAGTGACTGTCTGAATGGACAACTGGGAAAGGCACCTCCTCAGCCACTGACAGGTCAGCCGATGGGTGAGCAGGAACGCCTGTGACTGCTGAGTCGCTCGGTAAAGGTGAGGAGCCTGAGGCATCGTAGGTGGATTTTTCTGTTATGAGGGCATAAGGGGGAAAGATGGTTCAGTAAGTTACAAACAAAACAGATTCTTGTTCTGCATACCCATGCACATCAGTAAATCAGCAACAAACACATACATTGAGATTTCTACTGCAGTCATGGAGTTATGAATTCATCAAATCTAACTTCTTAGAAGCCTTCAAGTTTGCAGTTAAAATGTTAATAAATCATTAATGAATTGATGTTGGTCCAGATGCTCTCCTGTTCTTTCTGCTGTCCAACAGTCAGTTGGAGATTAATTAATGAGCTATCGAAAAACATAAAGCAGGACAAGGTTAAAGGTAAAAGCAGTGGTATGGAATAACACATTTCTGAATTTTTAAGCCCTAGAACCTGTATGAAATGCCATGCTGATGCCCTGTCCTATTAAATAACAGTGTGAAAAATCAGACTGCCACTGCATTGTGCGTACTCATTCAGCCTGCATGTCAGCACAGTATTACTTTTCTGTAAACAAGACCGATGAGGCCATTACATAGAGACTGGTATGTCTCACTGTCACACAGGATCAAACAAAGCACATGTGCAAATGGATGTTGCTGTCAGGGGTAATTGTGATATTTTGGATAAGCTATCATTTAAAAAAAAAAGAAAAGAAATAATACTTTCAGTGTACAATCTCTTAAGATTGTGAGAATTATCACAAATACTACTTAGTTAGAGGAATTATAATGATAGGTTTCTAATAGTCTCAGACAATATACCAAGGGCAAACATGTATTCCCAAAATAGAGGAAAAGGCACAGTCTTCAAAGTGGAACAAATTGAATTACTCAAGAGATAGCAACCATGTTCTAAAGTACAGCAAAGATTATGGCACGCCTAAAAAACCACTTTGGACTTATTGTTACTGTGTTTTGTGCCTTTGCAGAAATTACATCTCAGTAAAAGAAAGAGAGAGGCAGCTGGAGAATATTAGCTATCATCAAGATGCTGGAGGTCATTAATGTGCTGAAGCTGAGCTGTTTCTCATCCATTCCTGTCCCTACCACTTCTTTTATTCACGGCACATCGTCAACACATCCATACAGGGATTATTTTATCCATTTATGAAGCTTAGCATTCCTGTCACATCTTCCACCCCCTCAACATGCTTCCCTTGCTAAAGTTCATCTAACTAGCAAACCCCTTAGTGTCTGAGAAACATGGACAGAAGACGGAGTTCTGGGGACTGTTTTGACATACCCGAGTACTCAGAAAAGCAAAAAAGATACTCAAATAGTGTCAATGTTATTTTTCCAGATCTATTTTTCAATTTCATTTCTTTTAATAAATACATACTTGAGGATAGAATAAAATATAAGATAAGTGTCCAGCACATTCTGTGAGGCCTTTGAGTCTATTTCTTTTTTTTGTACAACACATAACGATTAGCCTAAGGCAGTGTGTACTAACACAGCTGGGACTGAAAACACTTTTTTTTCTATCAGTAGCATTACAGAATACTAAATGAGAACTGTAATAGAATTTAATACCTGTGCATTTAGCAAAAGTTCCAGGTTTATAACTGTGAATGTAGCCTTAAATGTCACCAATATCCCAGAGAACTGGCATAATGCTTTTTATAATTTGTTTTCAGAGAAGTAAATCACAGAATTTTATTATCTGCCAGTATTAGTTCCTTAAACACAGCCCCCTCATCCTGTATTTGTGATCCCACTTAATTCCTTTTCTCCAATAAATCTGTAACATGGTAAAATGTGATTAGTGAAACTGCTATACAGCAATTTTTAATCCATTCTTGAAATCCAGTGATACAAAAGAGTGGAAATAAGGTAATTGCTCTCATCTATTCACAAAGGAGTTTAACAAAATAAAGGATATCTGTCCTTCCTTAAGGCTACTAAAAGGTCAGAGATACTACCTTCCATTCTTCCATCCTATCCTCTACCCCCCATCCCCAATCCCACAGTTAGCAAGCCAACTTCTTTTGGTTCATGGGATGGATGCCAGTCCAAGTGAAGGTGTAAGTTCCACCTGTGGTTTGCCACCTGCTCCGATGGAGCTGAGCATATGGAAGGATTTTTAACAATGGACCACAGAGGACAATACTTGCAGATAAAAGCCGAGAGGAAATGTGAAAGTATAATAAAAAGGGTGGGCTATGAAAGTGTATATAGCAGTGGGAGAAGAAGAAAATGATGACATTTTAGGTCATTTGGAAGAAAAACTGTAACTGCCTTTAAGTCTACAGACTGTTCACACCATCAGGCATCTGTCTCAAAAAACAGAAAATATCAATCAATCAGTGTAAAAAATGAAGATTTGCATCTCGACCAAAACTAGAACAATTCAAATGGGTTATAAATGCAAAGCGGGTGTTTGATTGTTTAGGTTACTTAAGTTAAATGACACTGTATCGACAAAACAGGTTATGATTTTAACATTGTTGCAATTGAAAGACTAAAAATGATCCAGTTAAGATTAAAAAAAAGATGGAATGTGAACGTGTAAAAGACATCAATCATTAATTACATTTTGCAACAACTTCTTATTTTGGATGTCAGTCTGAAAGACACCAAGTACAGGTTTTGGAAATGTGTATAAGAATATATGCCACACACCTGCAATGATACCATGCGAATGGTGCAGCCATAAAAACACTGTGTTGGGTTTACTTATTTAGCTCAGGATCATGTAGTTTAAACAAAGAGCTGGAATTTGTTGAAATACACAGTATATGATTTGTGCAAGGGAATTATTAGGCAGTATAGAGTCAGTTTCTAAAAACATGAACTAATCATGGTTTAGTAACAACATTAGAGCCTTCTGCAAGAAGTCAAAACTACAGACATGTGTGATAAATAAAATGTTTAACTATTAGTTAAAAGACAGCTAAACATACCTGACTTAGCTCTTAAACCTTTGACAAGCCGCACGTTCAAACCACAGACATCAAATCCAGACTGAATTCTTTTCCTCTCTTCATCCAACACTATCTTTGAGCTACCAGGACATAGACATGACACTGCTGGGCTCCTGGTGTTGCACTCATATTATACATTGCTTCCCCTTTTGCTTTAAGCTGTTTTTGTTCTCTTATGTGTAGAAAATGGTAAACAAGTGAGTGTAATTCAATAGTGAACTGGATGGAGGCCTGGGAGCATAGAAACCAATTTGAGAAGCCTGGCCAACTCCTGCCGAGGAAGTGCCTCTTACATTTTTGGCTGTCTATGACAGGAAACAGCATATAGAACTGCTCTGAGCTGTTGTTCTTTTTAAATTATAAAAAATGTATCTATTTCACATACTGTCGCTGTTTTTCTCTCTGTGGAGGTATCATGCTTGTGCAGGGCTGGAAGACGAGTAGAAGGAGCATTTGGCAGTGATGCCAAGCACTGCTGTGGTGGCAGTGTGGATGCGAGGGAGAATGTCACACACCCAGCTCTGTCTTTTTTTTTTCATGGGGTGCAAACAGCGCAGCAGGATGATACATGCCTCATCTGTCTGGAACAGAACCCAGTGGACACTTAACTCTGCAGCCATGCAGAGATGCGTACAGTGTACTAAAAGAGATGTTCGTTCACTCAGTCATGAACTCGAACAAAGTCTTTATCGTTTGCTTTTTGTTCTTTTTTACTCTTTGTTGGTTTGGTCATTTAAAAATAGTTCAGGATACACCCAAGCACCAAGAGTTGGTTTGTGTTGTGAATTTTGATTTAAATTATGTACCTTATTTAAACAATAACAAACATATTCTTCTATTTACTAGGGTAAAACAATACTTTTTTATACTAAAATTGTGAAAATGCAGTGGGTTCTTTTTTGCATTAGAAAGGTTGGTCAGAAAAATTGATACTTGGATACTCATTAATGCAAAAAATTGTTGTCATATTATATATTAATTAGACACGCATTTGCATAGGAGCTCATTTCCAGTGCTGAGAAAAATGTTTGACATGCGTAAGTCTAAGTTTTGGATTATTATGTTGAAATTTCAGGTTATTGTCTCAAACTTTTGAGTTCGATATCTCAAAATTTTGACTCACTAACTTAATTAGGGTTAGGGTTTGACACTTACTAATTCAAAATGCTGAAAAAATAACCCAAAGTCAACAACAACAAAAAAAAACCTTGAAAACTGAATTAAGTTGACATTTTTAGATAACCAGATTTTAAACTACCGATGGTTAAAAAAAAGGTTTTTAGTGGCAGAAACAAGCTTCTATAAATTTACAACATTCATGCCCTGATGAACCCATCAAAGAGCGACTAATCGTTCAATATCTTGCCCAAAGACTGGAGCAGTCAGGGCTCAAACCACCAACCTTGCCATTAGCAGGTGACCTGCCCTACTTCCTGAGCTACAGCCACCCAGTTTTGTACATGCTGATTTTGTAGCCTTTTTGCCACATACCACACATAAAAAAACAGATATAGCCACTGTCACCAACTGGGCCGCAGAATCTTGCTGTGAAGTCTCAATTTGAGCATCTCGGTTTGTAGAAACTAGGCATCATATGTGTGACTGACACTGCATGATCATTTGGTAGCTATTTGTCATTCACCAGGCAGGTAGCCATCCATTTAACACTAAATGTGACCATAGTTTACTAAATAAGTTACAGTCAAGTGTTAGGTATGATTTAAACTCCATAATGGAGACCATTAATTATTTTTAAAAAAGTATTCTACTACTTTGTTTAGCAACCAAAGAAGTCACCACCTGACTGACACCACCAGTTGAAAGGAATCTATTTTTAAGTGCAATAGTAATGTTCACTTAGTGCATCCATCCACCTATAGTGCTTTTTGCACTTTTTTAACAATGTTTTTGTATAAATCTTATTTGTTTAGAAAAATCCACTGGCCCAATCACTGTCCCTTTTTTCCACTGATGAAGTCCTCAGAGGAGAAAAACTATCTCCTGACAATGCCCTGACTCAGGAGAAGCTGAGCTCTCTCTAGCCACCTATTTTTTTTTTCTATTTCCTCTCTTCTCCTTCTCTTCACTTCCTCTCTCTGTCCCTCCAGATGAAAGTCAGCCTTTCTACTGACGCTGAGGCTCTTCAGCTTTTTCAGCCTGACATGTCAACACACTGACTTCTGTCCTGATGTAGCTCAGAACACTGTAGTCATGGCTTATGTTGTTGCAGTCTGTCTGCTCATATTACTGCTTACAAAGGCTGTCCTTGTCCCCGTGTCTGAGTTTAACCCACCCCATTTAGGTTTGACATTAGATGCTGTAAGATTAGAAAAATCTGATTGTTATGAGTTGTCCTGATTTTTGAAGATACGAAAAGGTACACAGGATCGGTTTGGAAAATGTAAAAGAAAAAACAATTTGAGAAGCCGTCACAATCACTTTGGGGTATCATAAGAGACTAAAACAGTGCTGTTACATTGTAGTCTTTAATTAGCCCAACACTAATTAATTCCTCCCAGTATCTGCATCGCTATATGGCGTATTGGGATAATGTTCCTATTGAGTGTCTCTATGTTTGTCTCGGCCAGCGCTGGCTTAGTACAACACACCAGAGTGCAATAATTCATGGCTTTTAGCAAGCTTTTGGAAGGTGACAGGGGACACATTCTTTCCACTCTCACATGAGAGATCATATATCTGCTTGCTCAGACCCTCTGGCAAAAAAACAGAGTAACTGAATCCAAAATTAACTGATTTCTATGGCTCATTATGCAAATTCGGAAATCAAGGTGCTGCTTCAGCAAATAGCAAATACGTGAAAAAGCGCAGCACATTACTCTTGATAGATTTACCTATGCCTTCATTACTAGTGCAAAAGACTTTTTGAGAAATGTTTGACCTAAATATTTATTAATTAAATTAAATATTTATTTAATAATTTTCGTCTACTGTAAAATTTAGGAGCATCCTGTCGCAAAAAACTACTCAAGATATTTGATACTTCTAGGCTAGATTACTGTATTTCACTGTGTGATGTCCCATGATCTGATGTCCTCACGCAGAAGCAGGGCAGCCACCAGCTGTTGCAGGTGGCTGCCCTGCTTCTGCATGAGGTCTCTTCCTGTTAAAAAGGGAGTTTGTCCTCCTCACAGTCTCCAAATCTTGTTCATCTTCCTTTTAGAACTGATTATTGTACAGATTACAGTGTACAAACACTTTAATTCATTAATTACACCTATCTAAGACAAGGTTAGATGGTTATGGTTAGATGCCTGTTGCCTCCAAAAATTCTTTAATTCTTTGTGACATAGATTCCAAAAAGTGCTTGAAACATTCCTCAGAGATTTTAGTCAATATTGATACGATAGCATCACACAGTTGTTGTATTTTGTCAGCTGCACATCTGCCACTTATCCTCTTATTCCTACAGTTTTCTCTTTCTCTCACATTGCCAATACCTTACATTGGGTGGTGGTCTATTAAAATGATTGAGCATTGAATGTACACACCAGCACTTCTACACCTTCAACTGTGCTTTCATGTTATCTGAAAAAAAAAAGACAAGCCAACAGAAAGCTCCTTTCAACCCAAACTCTACCAAGCTCTACATGCAAATAAGAAAAAATCCTTTTAGAAAAAAAGGAAATTATAGGTTGAATTTTATTTTTTGGAAAAAAGTGTTTTTGGAAATAGTCTTTTTAAATCATTTATGTTTTGCGAGAACAAAAGGCAGACAATCTGATCTTTAAAAGTAGGCATAAAGTCACATCAGTCATCTGTACCACTGCTAGTGCGTAGTGAATGACTGCATTTTAGTTAGTTTGATTTTCTTTCTTGTTTTTGTTGCTACTTTCACATTGCATTATGTTTTGTTTGTTTTTTTATATTATGACAAATTTTTGAGTATGTATAGGCTCCAAAAACTACAGTCATCATGACCTTGAGTTGACTTTCCCAAAAGTAAAAAGTAACTAAGCTAGTGTTGGTGTGCTTGTCTTATTTGCAAAAATGTGACTTCACTGATTTATCAGAAACCAAAAACATTTGTTTTGTTTTTTAAGAAGAAGGAATTGTATCAAACCAAAGTGTTCATCTCCTGGGAACATACATTTCAGAGCAGGCGAGGGTACAAGTGTAGGAGTTGAGCTGCAAGCTGGGGGCTATGACGGGCCTGGGATTACAGGAGCCATTACAGGCTGTCATCAGATAGTGACGCGGCAGCTGACTGCATATCAGTGAAGATGAAGGTTCCTTCTAAGGTATGCAATTGTACCGCTTAATTTAAAAGCATCCATTCATCCAGCCATCCATTCTAAACAACCTTAGATGGCCCACAGTGTAAGATTAAAAGCTTAAGAAAAGCATAGAAATAGAAAATTATGGGCCCCCTTTGCTAAACTGGAGTGAAGTCACTAGTCAGCTTTCCCTTTATACTATATACTTGCACAATCTGTTCATTATTGTGTTCATATTCATTTTGGTTCTTTATATAGACAGTTTAACATGTGGGCAACTAATCCGAGTTTTATCTTCTGTTTAAACATAAGTAAATGAATTGATTTAATCAAGATTTTCTTGTTTGATTGCTTTGTTGTTATCATCCCCCCCCCCCTTTTTGAGTGGGGAAACAAAGAGATCTTAATGAAAAATTATTTTTGAAGCCTTGTAGCTTTATTATATTTTCTTTTTAATTTGATTGCACACAACAGATAAACAACAGCAACCAAATGTAATCCTATTTGACAGCAGACCAATAGCCATCTACAAGGTTGACATCATCCAATAGATTTTATGATCCCCATTCAAAACTATATTTAAATAAATGTACAATTCACCACATCCTTGCTAACAATAAAAAAGGCCCCACAAAGGTCTACAAAATATATCAGAATCAACATCTGCTTGCAGGATGGCCTCTCTAAGTATAGCTGTGGCCTGAAGTCTGCTATTTAAAAGACCATAACATCACAGCAGGTAAAGTTCAGCTTGGTCACCCGTGTCACCCTCTACTACTCTATTCTGGTTTCGCTGTAGAGGAGATCACAAGTTCCTGCACTCACTATTTAATTGGGTCCTCAGAGAGACTTCAGAGGAAGTCAAAGCTCGTCCTGCAAAGTGACAGAGCAGTGAATTTACCTGCTGTATCTTATATACCCTGCACTAAACCCCAGCACAACAATATCTCATTGTTCCAGTAGCAAAAAGGCCTGCCTTTCTGAACATGTCTAAGATTACAGTCAAATCAGTTCTGCCTCTATGATTTAATTACCTGGAGTAACAATTTAGAAAAATTCATTACATTTTTTCAGTGAACTCTGTTCATTTTTCTCAAATCTTGCTAAATGCTGAAACCTGCTGTCCTCCCTTGGCATGCCTTTGCAAGTAATTGTGTTTTGCAAAGCATGAAAAAGGATGAGCAGATATTTAAAAAGAAAAAAGTAATCGTATATGTATAAACGTCAACCTCCTCTAAGCATTTCCTCCATGTGTGCTAAAGGCAAAAATCCTTTCTCTCTGGTTTTTCAGTTGACTAATGCATAAATCGAATCCCCAAAGAACACAATTAACCTCTAAAAGGTCTCATTTGTTTATAGTATAAATACTCATTAACCTAAACAACTTCATTCACGGTAAATTGTCAGACAAGCCGTCTTGCCTTTGAAGTTTTAACATCAACGTAATTAATTGCAGTAATGGTGACTCTGATTCTGTCGCAGCCATAATTCATGCTTTCCATGTCAAACCAACTTGGCTCTCAAGCGTATTAACATAAACACAAAAGCAAAAGCTGAATATTTACAAGGCTCTTAAGTGACATAACAAAGACACTGCACAGACTTGACCTTGATCATACACATGGGATGGTGAAGCCACTCAACCAAAGACCAAAATTTTCATGCTGTTTCATATAATTGGCTCAGGTTTGGATTTACTGAGTATTTGCCAAGGAAAACTACAATTTAAAGGTAGAGAACACTAGAACTGATAATATATCCCCAAAGCAACAACACCAGAACTGTCTTATGAATCCTTTTGATTTCCAAATCAGTGATCTATAAGACCTATAAGAGCAGATGTGTGGACTCTGATACCATTTCTTGACCACAGGGCTGCAGAGGTTAGCCGTAGCATGAGGATGATAGAGGGAAGAGGACAATGAGGGATAACAAGGTAGGATAAGCCTGTTAAGCCTTTGGGATTCCCTCTAAATCCACACTGGAGTCAAGCACAAGAATGTCAAATCTATGTAATGCAATCACAATGCTCTATAATCTGGGGTCACTGCAGCAACAGTCCCCAAAGTCACTGGCTCATGTTGATTCTGTTTTGGGAAGGGATTCTATAGGATTCTATGGGATTCTATGGGATTTGGAAATTCAAGTTTCCAACTGTTATTAATGGACAATGTGTATTTCCAGAGGGAAGGCACTCAAAAATACTTAATAAAAATCTAAAGAAGAATTTGTTAATAGCAAACATGGCGGTCATCTTGCTTCTGCTACCACAGAGGCAACCAAAGCTGAACTGAGGAACATTCAACAACAGTCGTCTTGTTACAGAGACAAATGCACATGAGTAGGAAATGCAAATAAGTGTATAAAAGTGTAAGGAGCTTCTTTCCAAGCTCCTTAGACTACAATGACCTGGATGACTGAGAACCTTTGACAGACAAGTGTATAAAAAGCATTTCTTCATGTGATCTGAATATGCAAGAGATGTTGAATCTAGATTAAGATCTCATTTTTACACTGAACTTTTGAAGAATTTTTTATTCACACTAGAGTGCATGAAATCTCTGTTTGCCCACAAATCCCCGCTGCATGATCAGGGTTTGTGTGGCCAAAATCACAGGCACATCTATGCCTCCGAAGTTTCTTATTTATATCAGAAATTGTGATGTCATCATGATGCTTAGCAATCACTTTTGAATGGGTTACAACGAGGCATTTATAGCCTTTATGTGCTTAAAACACCTTATAAAGGTGATGATAGGATTTTAATTTAATATCGTATTATACTGTAAATACTTGAATTATGTTAAATTATATATTATTTGCCATCATTTTGCATGGCAACCACATAAAAACAGTCTAAAATCAAAGCATGTATGTAAATATAAACTCATGTTTTATAAGCAAACTGTTTAACTAACTATTTGAACTCTGGGAAATTTTCAGTAATTTTCTTTCTTTTTTTGCACAATTTATGACAGTTCATCTCATAGCCTTCTACACATTCTATTGAAAAGCCTCATATGGAGGATGCTATTTAAGATGCTTGTACAGATGCTTTTGCCTCTACAAGCCGCTTTGCAACCTGACTTTCATCCCAGCTCCTCGTTACAATATTCATACTATTTCTGATTAGTGCTCTGATCTATGCTGAGGTCCTGTGTTGCTGCTGCTCTTCTGTTGTAAGTGCTGGAAGGTCCCAGAACAACAATATGCAGATGAAATAATAGCCCTATTTTGACTAAAGTAGCCCTGTCAGAAATAATATAACTACTAACCGTGCTTTGTCAATGTCTGTGAGCAGCAAAATGGGAAAAGGCTTGGTTATGCACTGCAGGGCAATTCACCTCAATGTAGCAGTATCATATGTCCATATGCTGCCTTTTAATAAGGAAAGAAAACACAAAATGATTTGTTGAAGCATGAACTAGAGAATGCAAGTGATAATAAAAAAGACATTGGTCTATCATGCAGTTTACCATAGCTGAATACCGGGTCAACCAGTGCATGTTTGCGCTACAACACTGACACTGTTCATCTTCACATCACAGCGAGTAGATGCTCAACCTTGACATGCCACACAGTCGAAGCAAACAAAGGGATCACCACTGACTTCAACAGGCAGAATGATGGATGTGCTCTCAAGCAAAAACCTCCATTACAGCCTGAATTCACCGCAAGGCCACTGGTTGTCACACTGCAGCTGCTTCTGCAATGGTGGCTACCTAAGATCCCTCTGAAATACAAATACTGACAAGCCAGTGAGCATGCTAATGCTGCAGATATTTATAATAGGATCATAATGGTGAAAATCCTGCTGGCTGCATAGACTGTTATCAATGGAGCAACCCCCACTTCTTAAACATACACATTATTAAACAATATCCTTCTTTGGTTTTCAGTGTCCACTCTGGAAATGGTTTTATTTATATCATTACTGGTTATGAAAAGGATATGCTGTTAGGTCTACTGCATGCTATTTTACTCAGGTGTTGCATGTTGCAAGGCAGCTGTGATTGCATATTGCAGATTAAAAAAATCTTTTTTTTTTAAAAGTAAGAAACTTACATGTAATCAAATGATTAAGAAGTAATTACGTAAGACTGTTTCAGCTCAGCAAAAACACAAACATCTAATTAAGCTAGTTAATTACGGGAATAATTATGTGAACAGAGAGCACTTATAAGACATGCTCATATCTAAAAGATACTGCATATAGAATTTATGGACATAAACTCTTTTTACAGGCTGTCTTATGAACTGTCAGTAAATTAATAATTTAGGCAAGACAGAGAAGGTTTGTTTGAATGAAGAACTGACAGAGATTGAAAAGGGGAAACAGAATGGATAATGCCTGTGTAGGTACTCAGTCATGTTAATCTAAGAAGCTTAGAAACAAAGTGACTAGATCTCTTTAAGTTTCCTGTAGAATTTTCAGCTCTCATTCGAGAAACTTCTTCAGTTTTAAAAAACAAACGGTGGAGAGTCCCAGGTATTTAAACCCTAGTGGGAGTTTTCCCTTAAGAAGGTTGTTGACCCACTAATGATCATGTGTTTCACAACAAGTGCCAAAGTGTGGAAAAAATAAGTGTGGGTCATTATTAGCAGAGGTTTCAAGTAAACCATTGTGAGACCTTGCCTCACCATTTCATGTGACCCATTGAGATTACCTGACGCAGGTTGCGAGAGGCGCCTGGGAAGAGATCTCGTTCAAAGATGGTCGTTCACAGTGGACATAGATGGCTTCTTTAACTCCTCTTTCAAACAATCTATCTTCTCTGTCCAAAATGAGAACATTAGTATCCTCAAAAGAGTGACCTTTATGCTTTAGTCCAGACGCTTTCTTTCCAAGCTCCTTAGAATGGATAATAATAATATTGTTCATATTTTATTTTTAAGATAGTTTCATAGTTTTTTATGTTTATTTATATATTTTTTTTCCTTTTGGGTGTGAGGGGAGAGCAGTAGTATATAAAATGTAAATCATGCATAAATCATACATATAAAGCTGGTTCATTGTCTGCCTGTGTAAATCCTAATAGGGTTTTATTTGTGTGCAATAAGAGCAGCAGTTTAGCAGTGGCTGCTTTGGCATTATGAACAAAAAAAGCTGTCAGCTCATTAGCTCAATTGTGTTTACAACATATATGTGTATATATCTATCTTATCTATCTATCTGTATATGTGTGTATATATATATATATATATATATACACACACACATTAGGTTATTCTAGTGGACCGCATGTAGACAGATGATGTTATTGGAACTGTGAAAGGTCAAATTGAACCATCTGCTATTGTAATGTTTTCTAATTTAGACATTTTGGCAGACATTTTATAATTTAAGAAGAAATCCTAATAATCTTCATCTTTTTAACCAACGTTACACAGTACATGCACTCAGCGACATGAACTGTAATGCTGAAGATATTTTTGAGACTCTAATGTTAGGCAGACAGATACTATTAAGCGGACGGATGCTTCTACAGAACCCTTTTTTTGAGAATGAGAAATAGGACACATCTGTATCAAAATGGGGACATAACTCTGATGTGCATTTAATGTCATAGGATTCAAAGTGTTAGCATGTAAAAATTAGACTGTGGGGTAATTTTTTTCTTATCGCTCTGTCATATTATCTTTTCCTATTTATTCCCACTATTTGCTGCACCACTTTATAATCAGTCTTGATTCGTTTTATAAAAATGAAAAGACAAATGAGGCAATTTTGCCCTGATTTTTGATACATGATTTAAATTTTAAAGGTCTTCTCAGTTACAGAACAATGCAGCCCTCTTCCATCAGTTTGAATCTCAATCCAAAGAGTTTCTGTCTCTTTATATCAACGCCAAGCTCCACTTATTTGTCTTCTTTGCTTACAGACTTTCTTCTTGAATTGGATATTCTGTGATTCTTTTAATGTGATGTCACACACTCCCCCGTCTCTACTACAGTGTTTATTATCCACAAATTGTCTATCAACATCAACTGTTAAGGAGTGGCCAGTTTGCTGACAATAACATTACTGAGATGTACCGTGTGTATTATAATCTAATCCTGGAGAGACATTTTTTTTGCCTTTGTTAATCATACAACATGCTGCAGTTTCACAGGAAATAAAGAAACACTGAGGTAGAAGCACAGTCGCACTTTTAACTGTATTTCATACAAACTGCACCATGCGGTAAAATGGGTAATTCGGTTTGCTTCTTTGGCCAGTGGATGAAACACTGAGACATTTACTAATGTTATTTAATTACTGAGTTCAAGTTCTCCTGTGCAATATATGGGGGCTTGTGTTTTGCTATAGTTCTACCTAAAATTAGACAAAGAAAAGATGGGATACAGCTGATATTAAGAAAACACAATATCAGCAACTAATACAATGACTTCATAATGTTAAAATGTATCATAAGTTTTCATTTTTAGGTGTCACAAAGTGCTAAGATGTACATAACAAAAACCACACAAACACAAATGAACTAGTATCTGAAGCCTGAGAAGGCTATCTATGAAAACTGAAGAGAAACAAAGTCTGGAACTTGAATAACTTTGCCACAGATGAACAGAAGCATGTGTAAAGGTCTTTTCTATTTCAGACAGTGCAGTTACACACTCAGATTATTCCAGTAATGAATGAGCCTATGGGGAACAATGTGTTTCATTTTTAGACTTTGTGGGTGACATGGTTAAAAGCATGAAGGTTTGGAGATAAATCTAACAAATTTTACAGTAAAGATTTATGAATGTGCCTGCAAGTGAGTAGATTTCATCACGTGTTTAAAATGCACGGCATGTTTTACACTTTACACGACGATGTAGTTCAGACCACTTATATTTCAGCACTTAATGGCTATAGTTCAGTTTGTGCAAATGTTTCAAATCACCTGCAAATTAGACAAGTGTGAACACTAAAACCACCTCTGTATCCTGTCAGAGCACATTTTTAAGGTCACAAGACAACTGGATTACTGATTAAAAAGATAGACTTATAAAATGTAAAATTTCTCCTTTAATGCTCTCCACGAACTGAGCTTACTCTTGAAGCTTCACTGATTCTGTCATCTTCACATAAAGTATGCTGCCTCCACTTTCAGCCTGCTTTACTGAAGCTAGAAAGAAAAACAGAGTAAATGATAATTGAGTCTAAAAATTCATGGTATACTGTCAATGGCACTGTGAGTCAAAAACGACCTAAATCAGCCTCAGCCTGGGGACAGTCTGCACTCTAGATTATAAGAAGTGTGAAGAACTGATAACTAATACTGATAAAGTAATACTATTTTTATGAATAATAAGAGGATGTGCATATCACTATATGGCTGGACACTGTAAGATTAAAAAATAAGATTAAAAGAAACCCTTATTTAAATGGAAAAAATTTTTACATTGTAAAATCAGAATTTGTTTGCAGTTCTACTCATGTTATGATGATCCAGTTCTCTTGGAAACTGACAGACGATTAATTATCCAAGCCTAGCCCCAATTTCTATATAATCCAATTAAAGCGCACAAAAGAATAGCATACGCAGACTTACACGGCAATGGGAAAGCGCTTTGACAGGTCGGAACGTGAGAATTCTCGGACTAAAACAGGGTCACAGACCAACAATGAACTATTCATTCGTAATTGGTAATAACTGTTGTTGGCACACATTTTTTTAAAATTATCAACTCAAAACAACAACAGCAAGCACTAAACTATGCAAACCTCTCTTTGTTACATCAAAATTACACTTTATCTTTATCATACATAGTTTTTTATTAATAACCAATAACTTACTGGTGTGCTAAACACAAAAACTCTTTAGCGTCAGTTTCAGTGACTTCATTTTAAGTTCCAATTTTGATTAGCGTAAGTATGCAGACTGTTGGATATGGTAGCATCAGCACTGTGTGGTGGAGACTTGTGGAGTTCTTCTTTGCCCTAGTGGCCAAAAACTGCAATTATGGTATTTTGCCTACTTCATGCTAGCCATTGTTGTCTCTGGCAACGATGACACCAATGAAAGACACAGCTACTGGCACACGCCGCACTTTAGTGTTGTTACGGCTAGCTGTGTGCCTCCTGATTTTTGCAACTTGTGAGCGTGACACGTTTTTCATAACACTGTGAGAGGGCTGAGTAGGAACCATGCACGGTTTATGCAGTAAGTTAAGAAATTTTGCTCGTCAACATCCGAGGGTTTGACCTGTCTCAGAAACTGAGGACACTGCACACTGACATGGGAGTGACTTCTTTTTCGGAAAGGTATACCATATCCTAAGGAATACCCTGCATGAATATCATATGGTATTAAAAAACTGCTGAAATTAGTAACTAAGACTTTAAATTGATCACGACGTGATGGCTAAGGTCATCATTCCGTGAACAATAATGTAGTTTTCTCAACAAATCTGAAAGTAGGAAGCGTTTTTGGCGTTTTAACCCATCCATTTACAATATCTAACAAAAGCTAGATGTGACTGACAATTTATCAGTAAACATCTGATAAACAGTAAACAAGATTTAAATCACTCCATCTATAACTATATTGACTATTTATGCACCCATATATCAAAATCTTGGTCTGTTCACATCTTAGTTTGCTTGAGCCAAAAGGTCTTAAATCCGTTACGTCTTTAAAATTCAAGCATGCGACAAACCCAAGAAATGCTAACCTAAAATAGCTAATAAAGCCCTATCCATTTGAATGAATGTACTTCAGCTCATTAGGTCACTTTTCCACATTCTACCAGATGCTCTTGATTTGCTAGGCTTAGATAAATAACACATCATCCTCATCAGTTATATTATTACATGAAGGCTGGTGACAACCTGTGTAGCTGGGCCCACCTTCAGCCACTGCATGATAACTGTAGCAGCTATGCGAGAATGCAGTACCTGTAAACACTAACATAAACCGCTGAATTTAATTCACTTGAACTTCAGTTCCCCTAATATGATAACCACTAAATTCAAACAGACAGATTCTATCCATACAATTGCATCACATAAGTTGATCTTTCCTGACATTTCCTCAAAGATCAGGCCATCTTGTAAGGCAGTCCAGTGTTATGCAGTGTGTGCTCAACAGTGGCCTTGTGCAGAGCAGTGTGGTGTATTATACAGCGTGTCCCAATAAATCAGACGGCACGCTGTTCTTTCTTAAGCAGCAGCAGAGCCAAGCCTTCATCGGCCATCAAGCTAAACCAAAGAGCCAAAATAGAGAAGGACACAGGAGGGGAAAAAATGAAAGCACATAGGTACAGATAGATACTGGAGAGAAACATGCAGAAAGCTCTCTACACAAACAATACGTCCTGATTTTACAGAACTATACGTGGGGCAATGTGAGGCAGATGGTCTATGATATTAATTAGAAGCTAGTTTGCCCTTCCTAGAATACATCTATGTGTTGTAGAAATGCTGCCTGCATGGCAGTGGAGGAGGGGGGAAAAGGCATGCCCCTTTAAGATTAGATGGAAACAGTCTGAAAGAGAGTGAATTATAGCAGAGATAAATAACAATAAATGTTCTTTGTTCTCAGAGTGATTGGCAGCATTAATAGATTTTAATTACTTCACAATATCCGTTCAGCATTTTCATTTCTTTCATTCCTATAATTTTAAAGTCCAACTGTCTCCCAGTAAAACATCTGCATAGCCTGCAAAAAACGGCAGATGGAGAACGAAACAAAGTTGTTTTTTCTTGTGTGTGTGTTTTACAGCATTTTTGCTTTAATAAATTGAGTTTTTAGTTTAATAACTGGTCACAAAGACAAACATTTGCAGCACAACAGAATGCAATTAAATTATACAGGGAGTGCAGAATTATTAGGCAAATGAGTATTTTGTCCACATCATCCTCTTCATGCATGTTGTCTTACTCCAAGCTGTATAGGCTCGAAAGCCTACTACCAATTAAGCATATTAGGTGATGTGCATCTCTGTAATGAGAAGGGGTGTGGTCTAATGACATCAACACCCTATATCAGGTGTGCATAATTATTAGGCAACTCCTTTCCTTTGGCAAAATGGGTCAAAAGAAGGACTTGACAGGCTCAGAAAAGTCAAAAATAGTGAGATATCTTGCAGAGGGATGCAGCAGTCTCAAAATTGCAAAGCTTCTGAAGCGTGATCATCGAACAATCAAGCGTTTCATTCAAAATAGTCAACAGGGTCGCAAGAAGCGTGTGGAAAAACCAAGGCGCAAAATAACTGCCCATGAACTGAGAAAAGTCAAGCGTGCAGCTGCCAAGATGCCACTTGCCACCAGTTTGGCCATATTTCAGAGCTGCAACATCACTGGAGTGCCCAAAAGCACAAGGTGTGCAATACTCAGAGACATGGCCAAGGTAAGAAAGGCTGAAAGACGACCACCACTGAACAAGACACACAAGCTGAAACGTCAAGACTGGGCCAAGAAATATCTCAAGACTGGTTTTTCTAAGGTTTTATGGACTGATGAAATGAGAGTGAGTCTTGATGGGCCAGATGGATGGGCCCGTGGCTGGATTGGTAAAGGGCAGAGAGCTCCAGTCCCGACTCAGACGCCAGCAAGGTGGAGGTGGAGTACTGGTTTGGGCTGGTATCATCAAAGATGAGCTTGTGGGGCCTTTTCGGGTTGAGGATGGAGTCAAGCTCAACTCCCAGTCCTACTGCCAGTTTCTGGAAGACACCTTCTTCAAGCAGTGGTACAGGAAGAAGTCTGCATCCTTCAAGAAAAACATGATTTTCATGCAGGACAATGCTCCATCACACGCGTCCAAGTACTCCACAGCGTGGCTGGCAAGAAAGGGTATAAAAGAAGAAAAACTAATGACATGGCCTCCTTGTTCACCTGATCTGAACCCCATTGAGAACCTGTGGTCCATCATCAAATGTGAGATTTACAAGGAGGGAAAACAGTACACCTCTCTGAACAGTGTCTGGGAGGCTGTGGTTGCTGCTGCACGCAATGTTGATGGTGAACAGATCAAAACACTGACAGAATCCATGGATGGCAGGCTTTTGAGTGTCCTTGCAAAGAAAGGTGGCTATATTGGTCGCTGATTTGTTTTTGTTTTGTTTTTGAATGTCAGAAATGTATATTTGTGAATGTGGAGATGTTATATTGGTTTCACTGGTAAAAATAAATATTGAAATGGGTATATATTTGTTTTTTGTTAAGTTGCCTAATAATTATGCACAGTAATAGTCACCTGCACACACAGATATCCCCCTAAAATAGCTAAAACTAAAAACAAACTAAAAACTACTTCCAAAAACATTCAGCTTTGATATTAATGAGTTTTTTGGGTTCATTGAGAACATGGTTGTTGTTCAATAATAAAATTATTCCTCAAAAATACAACTTGCCTAATAATTCTGCACTCCCTATAAATGCACAGCTGATGCTCAAACCATCTAGAGTTACACACACACTCCTGAGATAAACATAGATCTCAAGCCCTCCTGACACACTTCCACGCAATATGTTTAAAGTTGTGCGGTAAGTCTCTGCAATGAGACAAAACCAACAAAATAAACAGGTCAATTGTTCTCTATATGGGGCATGAATCAGCTGGTGTTTTTAATGATGTCTTTGAACTGTTCTTTTTCCCAGGTGGAATGATTTTTTAGCATATATCTTTCATGACCAAATACTAAAAACAAGAATTGGGTGCAAAAGTTTGAATTTATTTTGGATTTTCTCTCAAAATTATATATACAGGATCAAATATATAGAACCCCACTAATAATTGGTCACATGGCCCTTTGCACGTTGCAACTCAACCAAATGCTTTTGTTAGCCATCGACAAACTTGGCATAATTCTGGCTGGATATTTCATCATTCTTCTTGGTAGAATTGGTAAAGTTGACTTAAACAGGTTGGTTTCCTGGCACAGATCCAGCAAATTTTCAATAGGGTTGAGGTTGCGGCTTTAGAAAATCCACTCCAGAAGCTTGATGTTACTCTGATTTATCCATTCCAAACTTCATTTTCATGTGTGTTTGGGATTATTGTCCTGATGGAACATCCAAATTGTGTCCAAGCTTTAACCGTCTAGCTGTCGATTTGAGGTGAAGTTTAAGAATTTTGAGGTAGCCCTCATCCATTTCCATTTTGTGCAATGTAGCAATGCGACTGGTGGCAAAACTGCACCCAAGCATGATGCTATCACCACAGTGCTTAAAAGCTGGTAGAATTCTTATTTTGCAAAGCCTCACCTTTACTTCTCCAAACGTATACCTCTATTCAGTACATGTGAATAGTACTCATTGATCAATGGTCATGACAATTTGCTTATTAATGATCATGAAACTGACTTCATGGCCCATTGTTAGTCAGTGGTGCTAGTTTCAGTCGTTACGCAAACGTACTGCTTATAAGGTTGGGGAAGCCTGCAGTCAGCTGAGACTGAAGAAGTCACTTGGATGGGTGACGAAACGTTTCTCCCAATCTATCTAGCAATCAAATCCTTTTTATGCTGACAAAGAGAAACTACCAGTTGTAGTCAATCATGATCATTAACAAGAAGTTAATAGGCCTAGAACCCTAACTGAATATACAGGGAGGGCCATTTATATGGATACACCGTAATAAAATGGGAATGGTTGGTGATATTAAAGTCCTGTTTGTGGCACATTAGTATATGTGAAAGGGCAAACTCCTCAAGATGGGTGGTGACCATAGTGGCCATTTAGAAGTCGGCCATCTTGGATACAACTTTTGTTTTTTTCAATAGGAAGAGGGCCATGTGACACATCAAACTTATTGGTAATGTCACAAGAAAAACAATGGTGTGCTTGGTTTCAACGTAACGTATCCATATAAATGGCCCTCCCTGTACTCTTCAAAACCCACAGCTCATGTAGACAGTGTACCAAACCAACAGTGAGTGGTGTTTAAAAAAAAAAAAAAAAAAAAATCTGTAGAAGTTAGTTTCACACTGACCATCCTGACAGCTCTGAAAAGACTGATCTAGATGCAAGAAAACAGAAAACACACACACAAAAGAAAACTGCACAGTTAGAAAGACTTAAAAATCGCAGGCACACAGATAGTGTCACGAGCCACTCAATTCACATTACCATTCATTTTATGAGTAAAAACCCCCCAGAATGTTTTGCAAATAGGAAATGGCTTTCAATCTTACTTTCATGCCTGCTTTCAATGAATTCCTAAGCACAAAGTGATGACTAGCAACAGCTCAGGGATGGCTTCTCATACTCAGAGGTCTATGAGGTTAACCCCGCGTCAAAACCAAGCTGTCAGCACTCATAAGCGAACGGGCGGGCTGTGCTCGCAGGAGTAAACAGAGCTTACGTCAGAAGAAGTCAGTTGATCGTGGAAGGAATACAGAAGCCTTTGCTTAGCTCGCTCTTCTGCATGTCCCTGGGCATAATTTCAGCAGCTGTTGATAAGAAAGCAATAAAGCCAGCACGAGATTCTGTGAATTTATTCAACAACAATCTAACATGAGGCGAAAGCTTAGTCTTTGCTTGGAAAATTACTCGAGACACACACACTGACGCAGCATCTCACATTGACTCTGACTGGTGAGGGCTCTGAAGGGGAAATGTCATTGTTAGTCAAAAATTGGTGTTACCATAGAAATCACATGTTGTTCTGGTTCAGCAGTGAGTTCAGAAAACTAAGTGTGTTTTTTATTTAGTAATCTTTAGAAAGGCATACACAAATATAGCACTAAACCAGAATATATATTGTATATTAGTTTAGGGAAATGCAATCCAAAGCAAAAATAAATAAATAAAACAAATGAGCTGCTCAGTGCTGTTTCTTGCACAGTATAATGAGGACAATTTCTATAACAGAGGTCAAGCATTTATCTATAATGATAAGGTGAAAGTGTGCTGACAGAAAATTGAAATGTTTTATTAACAAACATGCATAAATCCTTAATTCTGGGCTTTGTAAAAGCCACTTTGGCAGAGCTTTATGGATAAGTTTCTGCAGGCTTTAAATACCTGGATTTAGCCAGTTTACCCAGATCTCCCAGGCATAACCTACTCCTATCAAGGTTTGTCAGATAGGATGAAAAGCATCTGTGAATTGCCACCTCTAAGTCTTTGCAGTTTAATGGCTTTTTTTGTTTTCCTGATAAGACCAGAAAATTATTTTTTCTTCTACCCAAACTCTAGGCAGGCCATCGGTGATGTTTACTCAAGAGTGGCTTCAGTTCATCCATTCTACCATAAAAGCCTGATTTTTGGAGTGCTGCTGAGACAGTCGTCCTCTGGTCCCTGTAGAAGGCTTCATTTCCCCCCCCCCCCTCCTTTATTTAACCAGAAAGTCCACCAGAACCTCCCCAGCATAGGCATAGGGAGCATGAGAGCAGGGGAACCCCACACCCTTGTGTGAACCCCTGTGTAACTAACCACCAGATATCCAATTTCAGGCGTGCTGAAGGTTCCAAACTTCTTTCACGTCACCTTCACCCCATTGTGCTCCTTTAAGATTTCAATGCTATAGAATGCTTTCTATTAGTACCTACACATTTAATGATGCCCTACAAAAGTTTAAGCTAAAAAGAGAATTTATTAGACATCGAGGTCTGATTTTATAAATGTCTGACGAGCCTCTGTTAGTGTTGGCCACCTCCACACAGTTTAGTTTGCTACTAGGTTTTTCTTGATACATAGAGGATAAAGAAAAAGAAAAATGGCATCAGTATTCCCATCGTTTCCCATTACATCTCAATGATAATTGGAGAAAACGTAATGGACCCCAGTCAATGTTGCATGAATTAATTTATAGAAGACTGCAGTGTTCAAGTTTCTGTGTAATAATTTTGTACTTTATATCCATTATGTAATAGTATTATTTTTTTTATTTGTATTTTATTTCTTTTCTTTTTTTTGCTATAGCTCATAAAAGGAATGTTTTATGTCCTTTGTTGGACACTTAAATGCAAAAATCTGTCAATTAAACTTCATGTGGTGTACATACTCTCATCAGCTGAATCAAATGTAAGAAAAAGGTGGAATTATTTTTTGGAGGAAAGAGTGCAGGTTGCACTGATGCTACCTAAAAGACAGCACACAGATAAATGCAAAAACATCACTTAAATACTGTAAAAAATGCACTTCTATCTGTACAACTCAGGTGCTGCTGCTGTGTTCATGTGTTTAAGAATGGATGTGCTGACTGTGAAAAGGAGGAGGTGGTGGAAGGGAGGAGGAGGAGACTCTGCTACTGTAGCAGTGCATCAGCAGAGGTGAGACTATAGCCACCACTACATCACAGTATGCAGACTGGAAAGGGCTGATGGAGTCACTCTCAGTTTAGTTCCTGCAAAGAACACCTTGTGTTTGTTCTGTTTTCACTCGTGGACACACAAGATTTCAAGGACACCTGTGCAGTCGAGGCAGTGCACATGAAGAGACTGACTGTCTTGTTCTTTTGTTTCAAACACTTTTCCCGGCAAACGGTGATGGCTGAAGGGCAGCTAAGTCGGCCAACCTTACCCCAGCTGCCTCACATGCCAGAGGAGACAAACAGACCTACAGTGGGCAGCAGTATGTGTGTCATTAGTGCTGACCCAGATGCTCTGAAACACTGTCCTGTGACCGCGCTGCACTGCATTCCCAGAATAACTCCTTACAGCTCATTACTGGCTGTAATAATGGGGCTTAATAGCCTCTGTCATTGAAATGCAACACAAATAAAATGCCATCAAAGGAACAATGGGGAAGTGAAGTTGAATTGGGAGACAACGTTGAGGATGAGATTGCTCACCCTGAGGAGAAACAGAGCTCTGTGCTCTGTGCAGTGCAATCTGATCAGTGAGACAAAGGCTTCAGGCTCAGGTGAGCGTTACATCACATATGAGCAAACCCCGAGTAGACCAGAATCAACAGCATCCCTAAAATATCATCTCGTGGCAGTGCCGTTTATAAGAGACCTTGTCCAGGGGAGAAAATACTCCCCAATCTCATTCATTGCAGAAGCCCAACAGTGTATCACACTGTAGAGATTTGGATTCATGGCTAAAGGATAGAAGTTTTCTTTTCCTAAAAATGATTTAGAAAGCTGTTGAGCAGACCATAGCTGCATCCACACAGCCCGTGAATCACGCACCCAGCAGCGGATTACAAAACGCTGCCCGTGTTAAACAAAAGATCCATTTTCCACTCAGTATGTTCTCATTCTTCCACAGCAGATGTCACAGCCTAGATGTGAAAAATGTGAACGCATAAAAAATCACACTCTGCCACGGCATGTTGGAGCAGATAGCGCGACGGCGCGTGCTTACCCTCTGCGGCCAAAGAGCACCGGACAAGAAGTAAAAGCACTGCTACAGACAGCAGACAGTTTGCAAGCATCCCCGCTGCTCCGACTCGCAACCTGGTCCTCAAACACCTCCCCTCTCCTCCTGCATCCGTCCGCTGCGGCGAGCACCCACCGGGGTCTGCCCCGCCGGTTCCCGCCACTCTGAGGTGACCTGTCCGCCCACTCCTCAAACCGGGAGCCATATCCAGTGGACAAGTTGCTGAAGTTTCGCTCGTGAATAATACATTGGATCGCTGTGTGAACGGGAAACAGGGCCGTCCCGCGGTCTCGTCGCGTGTCCAGGTCTGGATGGTGGGGGAAGCGGCGCTGAAGGGAAATTAAGAAATGTGCCCTATCGCCCCTCTCCGCTCGGTCCACCCATCATCACTGTGTGGCGCAGGGCGGCGCGCGCACTTTGCCAAAGGTTTGACATTTAGCTGTTGGCGGTGAAGTGCCACATCCAGACCTGGTCCAGGTGGATGGCAGGCATTTACTTGCGCACAGGCAACATTCAGTTATGAAAGAAAGGCCAGCCTACCGCTGATTGCTTGTGGCTGGATGATTTTGAAGTGTGCCACCTTCCTGGCCAAACTGGGCGAATTAACCTCCCTGTTAATTGTAGTGAGAATGGAAGCGAGAGGGCAGGACGACCTCTTCTGGCGGTAACTCGTTAAGAATCAGATTTCTATGTGGAGCTGCTTAAAAGAAAATGATGGTTGGTCTTCTTTGCGCTCTTACATGTTGGGTTGATATTAAAAACGACAATAATCACGTGACACTAGCCTATTAACACGTACATTGTCTTTCTTAATGGTTACCGTAATTAATGCGTGAATACCTAATTGTGCGGATAATGGCTGTTGTACCTCTTGATGTCCACAGGATGGCAGGCCAGACCCAGAAAACACAGCAGGTCGTCAACACCAAAGCCCACTGAACACGATTTTTTTACCAAAAGAACCTCATTTGAACATTAACACGTCTTTCCGGTTGAGGTAATTTAGCAACCATAATCATTTGACATTTTTCAGAATTGTGCTCACTCGCGTTTCTTATTTAAGAATGTGTGGAACAAGCTCCAGGTTTTAATTCGTGACACTTTTCTGCCGTCGATGTTTTTCTGCTTTTGACGCATACACTCCCGTTTTTACCTCCTGTGAGTTTCTACAGATGTCAGCTGTTGATTTTTAATTTTAAATATAATACATTATATTATAAATAAATTATTAAAAATATAGATTTTAAGCATATAGTTGGGACTGGATCAGGTGACCCTGAATCCTCCCCTTTAGTGACGCTGCAGTAGATCGAGGCTGCTGGGAGCTTTCTTCTTATTAACGTTTTATCACTGTGTCATAAGCCATTATTCATCTTTTTTTACTCTTTCACAGTGTCTTTTGTCCGGTCTTCCTCCCCTCATCCCCAACCGGTCGCAGCAGGTGTCTTCCCCTCACAGACCCTGGTTCTGCCGGAGGCATCTTCTTGTCAGAAAAGGGAGTCCTTCCTTCCCAGTGTCACCAAAGTACTTACTCATATGGGCAAATCTGATTGTTGGGTTTCTCTGCACAATATAAAGCCCATTGAGGGAACTGTTGTGATTTGGAGCTTTCAATCACAGCACAAAAATCTTCTTCAGTAGGTGCAGTTTATTGTGTTCAGGTTCAAATTTCAGTTTCATCCGAACATATTCATGTTTGGAGATTAAATGCAACAGATTAACTGACAGAAAACTCATCTTTTGTCTGATTCCAGGTTCTCATGTCTGATAATTGAGCAGTTTTCTCCTGAAACAATTCTAAAGGATAGTCTTTTTGTTTTTGACAATAAATGTCAAGATACTACCTTGCAAACTCTACTTTTCCTGTCACACACTAAAACAAATAGAAATGAGTCCAATCCATCATTTATATTAATGTGCATTAATGTGAATGAACAGACCAAATCAGAAAGAACTGCATCAATAGATTTTTTTTTTTTAATTCAAAGTGAATCTTAACAATAATACACCATAAAGTCTTATTTTGACACTCACCAAAAGAGTCACCTGGAAAACCCGCTTAATGTGACAAAGTAGAGAAGGCTTGGTCACACCTAAATCACTGAGAACTAGAGAGGAAACACTATCGCAAACTGTAAAGAGACATCACATCCATAGAGTTAGTTTTCCCAGTCCTCATACTGTAAATATTGCACAGTGCAATTGCTACATGGCAAACTAGTGTAGCACAAAATTAAAAAAGCAAACGAACCAAAAACAGGAGGAAATAAAAGCCACAAAACAAAACAAAAAAAATCTACAGGTATTAAAACAGTAACAGTTCAGATTTAATTATCAAGTCTAATTGATGAGCAATCCAAACAGATGATTCCATAACTTGCAGTGTGAATTAACTCTGAAATTGATACAGGTGACCAGAAAACTGAAAATAAGAGCTTGAGTAAAACAAATCTCATATTAAAATCAAACAGTTACACAGTAGCACAATTAGACTAATACACACCCTGAATTAAGATCTCTAAAGGATAATACCGCAGCAGAGGATTTTTTTTCCATATCAAAGTCATAACATTAATAGAAGTAATTTTACAAATGACTGTTTTATCTGTTAAATGTTAGATGAATCTTCAAAAAAAAAAAGAAAAAAGAAAAGAAATCAAGGTGTCAATCTTGTGGAAAATTAAAAACAGTTTTAAGATTTCTCTCCTCTTGCATCCATTCTTTTCCTAAACAAGTACGGGAGAGTTTATGCAGGCGCATTGCTGGTGAATACCTTTGAAGGAATCAAAACACAGATTACATTTCACATGCTTATTATTGGGGGAACTATTTCAAGCACTAATCTGCCAAGTCCATGCCTTGTCATCATAAGCTTTCTTTCCCAAAGGGATATTTGAGTATGATCAGTAAAGCATACAAGTCAGACAAAAGCTATTAAAAAAACATACAACCATATCAATGTCAGTGGCGAAATGTGGAGTATTGCACTCATGACTGACAGAGAACATGACAACCTCCTCGACAGAGCTCTTTTCGTCCAGAACCCAGAACAAAAACACCCAGATATACTCTTGCTGGATATAAAGCATAGCTTCTGATTTTTAAAAGGCCAGTGTTGTCAGCCGTGCTCTGGTTACTCCCACTCAGCTTCAGCTTGCATGATAGGAGCGCTGCTCTAGGCAGTCAGCTTCTAGGCAGACAAAGTGAAGCATCTAAGGTGTACATGCAAGGTAATGTAAAGCATGGAGATTATCTAAGAACACTTGGTGGTGCAATGACCGCACAATGTAAAGTATTGCATCTGCTGTTCAGCCAGAGTGACTATCCAAAGACCATTGAGTGAGTGTCATTCAAAGCGCACGCATGTGTGTGTTAATCAGAGAGGTTTTACGTGGCGACTGTGTGAAACAAGCGGAGAACCACCACTACGCTGTTCATGTGTATAAGCTGATCAGAGTCACTGTGATGAAGTCCTACTTTGAGTTGTTTTTATTCTCTGCTTCTTGTTTTTCTTACTTTCCTCTTTAAACTCTTGGTCAAATGTCTGTTAAAAACTTGTCCATTCTACACTGTAGGGAACTGTTACTGAATTCTACGCCTTCCTCAAATAAATCGGGAAGAAATCACCAGCATGAATTCTCACTTTCTGAATCTCAAGGCACATAAACAGTGCTGCTCACACTGTCTCAATTTCAAGAAAGGACATATCACAACGGTAACTGTTTCGCACCGACAAAACATCGTTTTGATATTAGACACTCATAAAGGGGAGAGCGATCTGAACTCAAGGCAGTTTAGAATATCAAACTGTGAAACTGATATCCTAGCCAGATATAACATTGAACAGATAAAAGGGCTGCAATAAATACTTTGATCAAACCAATTTAACAATAAAAACAAATCAGAAAACGTCATTTTAGAACAGAAAAATTGGGCTAAATTTCTCTCTTACAGTCTAATCACCCAAACCCTAACAAGCCTCCCTACCTCTATAAGTGCTTAGTGGCAAGTGCGTTTGTGTGTGACTAGTGGAAACAACACAGAAGTCTTCCAATGGAACACAATGTTTTTGTTTCCCCCCCCGGCATCTCGCAGTGCCCTCATAACCCACGAGAGTACTGGTAGCACACCGTTTACTCACAATAAAAAAGTTAACTCAATCCTGCAAGCTACAGCTTCAGATGTGTACAAAACGTCAATATGAAAACATACAAAAATTAAGTTACATCGATACATCATTTATATGCAGTGACGAGCCCAAAAGGTTAATAAGGATAAAATACTGATGCAAAAAACACGCACCCCGAGAAACGACAAATGCAACTAATGTTCATCATCAGCAATACAGTAGTTACAATGACACTTCAAATATGAACGCAAAACACAAAAATCAAAACCACTTCTATTTCAGATAATTAGGGACCTATACAAAAATAGCAACGCTAGGTTTAAACTCAGAGAGAAATCACCTAATTTCACAGCTATTGAAGTGGCAATCATATAGCAGCTTATCTATGATACATTCAAGAAAGAAATGATACGACTTATTAATTGCCCAATAAGCTAGACAAAACCTCAGCTGTTTTTTTTGTTTGTTTTGTTGTTGTTTTTTTAAATACAACTTTTTTTTTGTTTTAATTTAACCCCATTCTACAACTACAGTACAACTGAGGTCTATGCAAACAGAATAGCTACCTTGCTCAAGAAATGAATTACAGTCTTTGGTGCTGCACAAGCAACTTCATTTGAAAAGAAAAAGACAAAAAAAACCCACACATGTAACTAGTAAAAACAAACAGAAGAAAAAACAAAAACGCACACACGCAGCATATCTACATATATATAGACTGGTGCTACCGTCTTATATATGTATATATATCCTCCCTGACGGAATGTATAAAATAAGCAGTTGACACCGATAAGCTGTAAGCCTTTAACAAATGGTATAATGTAAAGTGAAAAAGTTAACTTTGTCACACATGCATAAATGAGAGAATTGCACACAATTAACTCACACCTTATCAAGCATCTGTACTAAATAGTCTAGCTCTATAATATATGTCCATATATGTGTGTATATCAAATACTGCATGGTTTGCTCAGGCTTAGAAGATTCCATACTGTGAATTAATTTGCATTTTTTCTTTACCTAATCAAAGCCATGCCCACCACACTTCTAAACATCTAAAAAAAATAAAAACAAAAAACAAAGTGAAAACACTCAAAAACGAAAATACGAAGACGAAAAATAATCAACGACTATTTAGATTGTATTGCAGTTTCAAACAGTACAAATACTGTTAGTAGTAAGAGTTTCACTGAATAGAAAGTGATTATCAAATATTAAGCAATACTCAGTACTTGCACTTTGTACACTAGTTCATTCGGGAACTGGAGAATGAAAAGAATAAAATGAACTGAATGAAACAGCAGGCATTTGCAACAGCAAAGCACGCTGTTCTACTTGAAAGAACAGAGGGAAAAAAATTAACTCACTACACGCTGAAATATACAGACTCCAAAATATAAGCACCGCTATCCGCGATACATCACATCCATGCAGGCTATGCATGGACATATACACATGTGCATATATATACACTCACACATAGGATGCATCGACTGATTGGAATTTCAAGTGCTGCAGTCCAGTACATTAATATTCATGTATATAGTCATATATAAGTAGTAACATTAACAACCTCAAATATGTAAGGCACTATGGCTGGGGACAGTTATACAATGCAGCGAGTCTTGTGACACAAACAATAAGAGCAACGTCTATGCATCTTTCCGTTTACATTTTTGCTCATGCAAGACCACATGCAGCGTGAGGAATAACCCTATTTAATTCGGTTAATTGACTTGACATTGCTAAACACCAAAAGACACCGAAAAGGTACAAATACTTCAAACGCAGTACAACGTACACTGTGGACGACATGTGCATCTGTCAATCTAGAGCTAGAGACTGGGATGGCTTTACAAAGATGAATGTGTCTTGCACACACGTAAGAAGGCAATATAGAAAAATAGCTGGGATCAGGGGTGCAAAGTCTAACTATTCAACAACACCCCAATTATTCACCTGTCTTGAGGAGTATTCGTAGAAGATCCAATGCAAAGATATATCAAATGTGCAAAACACATTAAGTGTGAGTTTAACTATTCATTCATTCTTTCATTCAATCATTCATACGTTACTTCCTTCTTAATTTTTGCCAAATCATCTCTACCATTGGAACTCTTTTTTTTGTTTTGTTTTTTGTTTTTTAAAGCTTGAAGTTCAATTACACTCAAGTCTACATGATTCAAAAAATAGTTTGCTTTCTCTGTGGTTGTGCCATGGTTTTTCAGAAATAAAAACCATGTTGTTTGTGGTTAAAGATATATTTCGCCCTGCTCACTTAGCCCTCAGGTGGTATGAAGGGTACCTGAGCAGCCATGCTCAGATGTAAGGGTACTGGTTTATTTTGGTAGGGCTGAGAGGGAAACTGCCGTAGGCGGGAGAGGCAATGTAGGAGTGCGGGGGAAAGAGGGGCTTGAACTGGCCCTGGGGGTGCAAGGTGGGGGAGGGTAGCAGCCGGGGGTTGATGCCTACTGCGACTTGATGCACAATGCCTGCCGGATGGGAGATGCTGTAGGTTGGCTGAAGGACGGGGCGGGTGGCCCCAGGAGAGGCCAGGAGATGGGCCACAGGTGCAGCTGTGACCAGAGGACCAGACGGAGGGTAAGACAGTATGGTGGGCTGGGAGTGCGGATGTCCACCAAGGTGTGGGTGGGGGCCCGTAGTGTGGTTTGGGCTGCTGTGGGAGAGAGTGAAAGTGTGCCCATGCATGGTGGGAGGGATGTAGGCCTGTGGTCTCCGGTGGGAAAAGTTCCCGTTCCATTCCTGATGGCAGGAACTGAAATGTTGCACCTGAAGGAGCGAAGAACAACAACATTTCATATTCAACGACCTCAGATTCATCGGTACCGAGTGAGTCTTTGCGAGCCACTAGATGCTGCTGTTTCCATGCGCTTGCATGTAAACACCTTCCATGTTATCAGTCACCGACAGCGGCATCATCTGCTTGTGTACCAATGCACATAAGAGTAAATGAACAGTATCAAAGTAAAATACCTTCATCTTTAAAAATATTTGGAAACTTAAATCATCTGACACCATTTGGGAGCACTGCTATGATGTTGCTCCTCCCAGGGAAGTTCCACTTACAGTATGAACTTGACTGCTGCATTACCTCAAAAAGGAAATATTTGAAATTCAAATGTTGTGCTCTTTATCACACATTAAACTGTAGTGAGTGTAGTCACAAGTACCTCTGTTACTTTAATAATATCATGTTATTTTACAAGTTGCCATTGCTGCTTTACATTCCAGAAAAAGACTTGACGCTGACAAAAATTATAAGATGAGGCGTTCTACAAGCAACAGCCAATTACGTTCATAAAGACACACCAGGATTATTTCTGCCTGGAGCTAAAAACCAAGCTTTTTATGCTTTTGCTCAGACTTCTTTTGAAGAAGAAACATATTTTGCCCTTTCAGGACAAGTTTCTTATGTCAAAATTGTTGTTCTCAAAATCTCAAATTTGTGCAAGTAATTTTACAGTCAATATTACTTGATGAGGCAGATATAATTTTTTTTCAAAAATAAGTTTACTTGTACTAGAGATGGACCGATCCAATATTACGTATCGGTCTAATACTGACGTAAATTACTGGATCGGATATCGGAGAAAGAAAAAAAAAAGTAATCCGATCCATTAAATATCAAAAAAAAAAAAAGCACCTCACAAAACTTGCGACATGGTGTAACTCGGCTCATAACCATAGCACGTCGCAGCAGTACGGGTCACGTGATAGAACGGCTGTGTGTATTTGTAGCCTCGATAGCAATCCGGCATTTCATCTCCGAGGAAGTTATCCCAGAGAGAAGTAAAGCAAATGTCTAAGTTCATCTCTGAATGTTTGTAAAGCATTCCCGCGTTAAGCTTAACAACCGATATATGGAGTGACTGCCTCTCTCTCCCTCCCTCTCCTGCTGCTACTTCAAACGTGAAAATAATTACTGATCAGCTGATCGGCTTTTCTGTCGAGAGTCCGTCTCTCTTGTTTGTTTATTGCTCACTTCGTGCCAGAAAGAGGAAACCAGCGGCTGAACAACAGCAGCACGTTTAAGCTTGATAAGCTGTTTTTAGAATTTATTTACGTTCTACACCAGGATCCTTTTCTACGTAGCTGACGGCTGGTAACTGTGCAGGGGTGGATCTAGCAAAGTTTAGCCAGGGGGGCCGAACAGGGAAAAGTGGGGCACAAAGACATACTTTTCTTTCTTATTCTCATTTAAAATGTCTAGCTTTTAATAAATAATTATCCGAATCTTACACCCAAGTTTTAATCTGATGTAAAATGTATAGAAGTCCATTACTGTATATAGTAACTATTAAGTCTAATATACCCTAGTAAGCTATGCTACTTTTTCCTTTGGGGCGGTACGATCTGTGCAGTCTGCAATTCTGTTGAAGAAAGATGTTGAATCTATTTAATTATTCTTGGAAAATAATTTATTTCTGTGCATTTTTTCCACACTGCATCAAATGAAAGTTGATTACGTCAATTAAGCATCATGAGGTGGAGCGTGGGTGGTTCCCCATTTAAATTTTTTTTTTTGCTGGGAGTTTTAGAACCCTATTAGTTAGGTTGCTTACTCTTTAAAATACCAGAAAAGGGAGGATGGAGTAGGTTTAAGTTTATTAGATTGATCAGTAATGCTAAACTATGAAATATTTTGGGTGCAGTGTATTTTTTGCATACAGGTATAACAGAATAATGTGGTTTTGGGTTTTTTTTTAAACTTGAGTATGAACTTATACAAAAAGCAGCAAGATATTAAAAAACTGTTTTATTGATTAAAAAACACACTATATCGGATTCATATCGGTATCGGCAGATATCCAAATTTATGATATCGGTATCGGACATAAAAAAGTGGTATCGTGCCATCTCTAACTTGTACTAGTGTCTTTATTTACGTTCACGGTATGCGACTGCATGTGCTTACCTGCCCAAAGCCAATAGGCTGCTGTTGCTGGGGCTGGAATGCAGGGGTAATTTTCTGAGGCCTGTTGAGGAGGGGAGTGGAGTGATGATGTTGTCGCCCAGGAAAACTGCGCCCTTTGGACTGGCATGAAGACTCTAAGCCTGAGGAAGCAGGTCATGTGAAAAGGGGCAAAGAAGAGAACACGGAAAGACTGAAATGACACTTATAAACACAAACAACACAGTGTCCTACTAACAATATTAGATTGTAAATAACAGGCAAACAAGATTAAGCCAGAGATCCAACTACATCCAGAGAAATGGCAACATTTGTGGCAGGAGGCTCTGAAGGCTTATTGGTGATTTCAGCTGTGCTTGATCAGTTCCAAACCATTAAACACAGTTATATCTGTTCTTTCATTTAGATGATTATAAATAGATATGTTTTGGGGGTCAGGGAGTAGTTTGTAACTGAGCTTGTTCATAGAGCTTATAGTGAGGGTCATATCATTGGCTAAAAATACACATGGCAGCCTTAGAATAGGAAGTTGTGCCCTTTTATGTGTGCCTTTAGTTGTAATAGTTTGGAGGTTGGAGACATAAAGGTAATATGAATCTGTATGATTTTCTAAGGATTTACAGTAAACCTTGCACTTTAAAGGGTCTTATTTTTAAAAAGAAAGGCAGATCTTAAATGACAGTTGTTGCCCGTGGTCCCACTTACCACAACTGTTATAAAGTCTACATATAGCATGTGTCCAGTCTAGCACCAATAAAGAAATACTGACTGGTATCTTTGGGGCAATTGCACATGCCTTATGCAGATTCAAGAAATGCAAATCCACACAGAAACAGAGGGTCTCTCAGCCTTGAGTAAGAAGTGTTGACAGCAAACAGATATCCACTCCAACGATCAGAGCAGATATGTCAGGGCATGTAACCCATAATCACCTGTGAGAACTTCTGTGGCCTACTAAAACGACATAATCCAAGGCCACGTGACCTGTGGAGCAGACGGCAGCAGTGGTGACAAGACCTTTGAGCTAGCGCGACCTAGTCATGGATCTGCAAGTTGTCTGACTCAACAATTATTTAAAGTATACTTCAGACACTTAGCAATTGAGCACAATGAAGGAATATAGTCATGTTAACCATATCATTAACTATCATTTTAGTTTAGAATGATCAGTGTGTTAATCTACTGCTCATCCCCCTTTTAAGTAGAGTAAGAACATGTATAAATCTGGCAGCAAATGTAAACCATTACCTGTGTTGCCATGAGTTTCACTGACTGCAGGGTTATTATTGTTGTTGTTCTGCACCCGCATTGGAGGCACCACAACAGTACGAACTGTTGGTTTGCTGGGCTCGGTCTCCGGGGCAACACATGCGACGCAAGGCTCGCAGTTCTGGTTGCTGTCAGCAATATAGCGCCTTTCTGTGAAGGGACTGTTGCTATGGCCAGAGGTATGTGATGCAGGCGAGCTGTCCACGGTGTCACAACCACTCTCCTGTTCATCATCCGACATGCTGCAATAAAAATGAAGAAGGCAACTTACGGCGTGGTAGCTAAACAGAATATCTCTCAATGTTGCACACTTATTTTGGCTGTCATGTACTATTTTAGAATTTGGGCTAATCTGTCCAATGGAGACTTTTAAAACCAGGCAGTATCTCATCTGTTCAAGCACAGTCTGAAGCCACTATCCCTACTTTACCTGTTGGGGTGTTTACAGGGAGATGTGCTGGACTGAGATGAGGCAGAAGAACTGGTGCTGAGCGTACTGTCTGGACTGCTGAGAGAACAGACTCTCTCCATACTGACGGTGCTCTGACACGCTTCACAATCTGCACTCCCCTTACATCTGTGTGCAGAGAGATGTATCAAATCAGACACTCAATTTGAATGTTTTAAAGAGATGTTAGGAAGAGGAGCATCGTAGTCAATACTCACTCTCCAATTGAATGTCTTTGCGCGCCCTCCTCCTCATCGCTGCTGATACTGATGACGCTAACAGTTGGGCTAGCGAGGTCAGAGATCACCATAGCCTGTCTCTGCTCCTGTGAAACTGAAAGCTCCTCGCAGTCTGGCTCCACTTTGCAGCAGTTCTCATCCTCCTCCTCCACCTGCTCTGTTCTTTGCTCCTCTCCAATAGCGTGGCCTTCCTCTGGACATCTGGCTTCCTCTACCTCGTCCACATTCTTTGCTGTATCGGCCATCTTTGGGGACTGACATGCTAAATTTTGGATGTTAGTGTTTTGGGAGATGTTGCACCTAGAAAAGAACAGAGGAGGCTTTGTCAGATTCATGTTTTTGTGTCCTTATTTTTCTTCCTAAGGGAGGGGAGAAAAAAAAAAGAAAAAACAAAAAGAAAAAAAAAAACAAAACATGCATCATACCTGTTCACAGACGGCTTGGCTCTCTTGTTGGCAGCTGGTTGTGGCCACACCACATGTGCAATGCCTATGTTGATTGGCTGGTGGGTGGACATGGTCATTTGGTTGGTTAAGAATGGCTGAGGGTGTGCAATCATGGAGCTGTAATGGTTACCATGGGGACGCACTTTCCTGCAAATAAAGCAAAGATCTCAAATTGTGCACAGCTTTCAATAAAATTGGTAGGCATAGCTACATCTCTACCAAAAGTACTCAAGAAATTTTAGTGATTTTTTCAAGGAACTAAAAGCTTGCTTTGGACTGTTGGATATCTGGACTGCCATGACAAAGATTAGACCAATTCTATCCACCACTTTGGGTGGGGACTCAAAAAGGCAAAAATGTTTAAGTTGAAACACGTTTTATCAGCTATTATGAAGACTGAATATGCAATGACCAAGGCAGTGTGGTTCAAATAAATGTTTGGTGCTGCAAGACACACACACAAAAACACACACACGCGCGCACACACACACAGACTTCCCCAGAACTTATTCTAAACTGTAATTCCTGTGGTGGAATAACACAGAGTTTTGACAAAGGTTTGTGGTCCCCGAGGAAACTTCCTGCAGCACAAATGCAGCTTATGACTCATAGGTCGTTAACATTCAGTGGAGCAAGCATGAGAACAGCATGTCCATTCCTACCACACGGAAACTAAAGATAATTAAGCATCAATAATTTTTACAATATGCGATGGAACTATAAATACAGACGCGAAATGATATGGATGACACATCAGGAAGACGGTGTAGTGTAACCTCCTGAAATAGATGCATGTCTTACCCCCAGTCACCCAATCTCTGTGAGCCTGCCACTGTGTCCGACGCCATAGTGGTTGGTGGTGGGGGCACCGATGTCACCTGCTGCCAAGTGGGCACCAAGATTTGCTGTGCACGAGCTGACCAAGACTGTTGGAGTGCAAAGAAGCAAAGTTGCATCACTGCAGACTTTACTTTCATCAGATTGTACATTAAAGGTCAACTCTGAACTTCTTTCGCACGCTGTTATTTCTCCCCTTTTAAATGACTCCCAAAAATGATTAATATATATTAAATGAAAAACATTTCATTGATCTAAGCACACTAATCACCTCAAGCTAACATTTCATATCAGTACATATTCTGTCATTTTAAGTGCCTCCTTACCTGTGTGATGACTCCAGGTCTGATTTGTATGGGCTGGATTGAGGGTGCTTGTGTGACTAGTGGCACAGAGGCCTCCATGCGAACAGAGTAACCTGCTGGTTTAGCTGTGTTGTGGGGGATTCCTGCTGTGGGAGGTAATAGAAAATGTCTTTGTTAAGTCTATCCACAAAAAGGAGAGTGACAAATAAATATAAGAATGACTGAAAGCATGACAAATAAATTAAATAAAGTTTTACATGTCCTACCTTGAATGGTTGGGGGACATAAAATGAGAGTCTGCTGAAATGATTCATTGCATCCAAATTGACCACTTCCTGTCTGCAGTGGTATGCCAGGGTGCATTACTGAGGCCGCTGATGGAGCTAACCCCTAAAGGGAAAAAAAAACAATAATAAAAAGGGGATAATGGCATTTTTCAGATTTATTGTAATTACGATCAGTAGCACCGAAGAGCCAGCAGATGGCAACATGCCAGCAGCATTTTTCCCCCAGGTGAGAGAGATCAGAAACATATTAAATAGAGAAATTATTGGGTAGTCAGTTAACCTTTGGCTTAACAGTAGTATATAAGTCTACAGATAATGGTTCACAAGGTGTAGGCCCACCTGAAACCCATATCACACATAATTTCATAAATCGCTGAATCAAAGCAGGTTCAAGGTCCACTTTTGTACTAATGCAGTCCTTGAAGAAATGAAAGTCACTAAGCTTAAAGGATTGTGGTTATGCTCTTACGCTGTTGATATTCCCTGTTCTAAGACACCTTTTGCTATGAACATGCTCAAGAATTGACTGGCCTTAGGGGTAAACAGTCGAGCATGTTCCTTTGCTTCCCTACTAATGCTTCTCTCGTGCCTGGGTATAATCACATTTATTGGCTAACAACAACTAGGTCTATACAGTCTGCTACAGCTCCTACATGTATCCCAGCCCCCGCACACATGACTGTAAACGCAAAGCAGCCTTTCAAATCGGTATTGCTAAGAAAGACACCACATCCTGAATGATAAACATTGACTTTCTTTTATAGCGGCCCATAAACATAACAGAAATGACAGTGCATCAGTTTTATCGTTCAATAAATGCCATCTGGTACTCTTATCCGTTTTTAGTTCTGATTTGGAATGAGGGAGACATAATGTGATCTTCCCGTGTACTAATGGTTAACTATGTCACCATTACATTGTTATTCAGGTAATGTATGTATGTATGCATGCATGTCACTATTAGTCATGTTCATTGTGAGTACATGTTAAATAAACTGAGTTGTTTTGCATTATAAAAGATCCAAAACCCAAAAAAGGGTCAGTTGCTCTTTTCTCCTCAGCAACAACACTGATTTGCACTGTTGCCATGACCTCAGAAACATGACGTGTTTTTGTTGCCATGACAGCAGTGCGAGGACGCAATAAGACGGACAAGTCAGTACACAAAAAAGCAATAAAAGCAAGGTCTGTACAATTACTCTTCACAGAAGCACAAAAACAAAGCATATTATTATTATTATTATTAATTCACATCATGTGGGATCATTCCATCATTCAGGAAACAAAACTTTGTTTTTGAATATTTTAATTTCTGGATGCAATAATTACTGTGTGTAAAAAGAATCTAAACCAACTTACTTGAGGATGGACAGCAGTCATCTTGCTGAAAGGGTGATTGGCTGAGGCAGCAGCGGTTGTAGTTACAGGCCTGATGAAAGGCCCTTTGTTTCGGTTTGCGGCCTCATATGCACTGGGACGAGTCCAGCAAACATCCATGATGTGGAAACATGACTTCACACTGAAGACAGAGACATGGGGAGTACAAGTTACCGGTATATAGGAAGGTCAAAATTGCACCAGTTCCACAATATGAAGCAAAGGTAACTCACTGGTTGCTATGTGGAAAATCAAGCAGGTGCTGCATCGTCACAAATGGATGGCTGAGAGCTTCTGCGGGGGCAATCCTCTCTTCTGCATCAATCAACAGCATCTTCTTCAACAAGCTCACAAACTCCCGGCGATCTGCCTTCTCTGCCAACAAGTCACTACCTTCCAAGTTCATCATCAAGTTCACCTGGAATACAGACATTTATTTAGGCTGACTTGTCAAAATAGCTGACAAGTAGCAGATAAAATAATCATCTTAAAAAAAAAAAGTAAATTATGAATCTATAATATAATCTGCTTAAAATTAATTAAAGCACTTTTATTGGAACACGCATTTTCCAGAAAAGCAAACGAACATAATTCACAAGAATCTCTAGTGACGTTTAAATCAAAAGTACAGACGTGAACAGGCATCGACAGTCACTGTGGGAATTTCCACCTGTGGTTTGTTTTGTGTGACTGAAACTTGAACCTTTTTTCTTCTGAATTTAAGTTTACCATTCAACTGAAGGGGGAAGGCAATTCAAGAGCAACTTTTTTTTCTTTCACAGTAATAACATGTGTGCTGTCTTCTCCTCATACATGTGTAGGTGTACTTCCTCTGGTAAAGACGTAGTAGCCTACAACGTCTAAACCTTTGATGTTGTACTTCCTCTGAAGTCCCGATAAGTACATTGTGGTCCAAGCTTTTGAACATACATGCGCTATGTCATCCAAACAGCTGAAGATGTACTTCCTTGCTTCCTTTGACTTCATTCCCGTCTCCACCTCATGCTCATCTGTTGACTGTAGACAAGAAAATATTTCGTGGTTATGTACCATATGAACGAAGTAGAGCACTTGCTACTTGGGATTTGAATATTTTGTTACTATGAACTGAATCCTTTGTATTCACAGCTTTAGCTGTAGGCTGGGTCATTTACAGCTACCAATATATACTGGCTCTGCCAGTAAACTGTTTCATCAGAAAAGTCCAAAGAAAAGCCCTAATCTGATACTGAGATTAGTGGAGTGTAAATACAATATCTCCATTGTACTTGAGATAAGACAATGATCTTAATGTGTACAAGTTTCAGTTTACTGCAGGAAAGACACTGCCATGTCTATACTAGGAACAGCAACTACTGTTTACCGACAGGAAGAATGCATTTCCAATTCATCTTTACCTTTAAGCTTTTCCCAAAAAGGTTAGAAACTAGGTATTTTAAATAAGGAATTCAAATTCTATACATTTCTGTGACTTGTATATAAACACTCCTCACCTTTAGTCTCCATGCTGCATAAGGCGAGTCAGACTCCTTGCAAAAGAACCGAGCTGTCTTTGTCCCCGAATTTAATAAATGTTCTCCTGGCAAACCCTGCGTCTGAGAAATGTAGCGAATCTGTTGAATGTGAGAAGAGAAAGGGAGGAGAAAAGATTCCATGAAGAAAATAAAGTACTGTAATAGTCACTTCAGAAAGGAAGGCTGTTTTCACCATCATTATCACTCTCTCATAAAACTAACATCACTGCAGCACTGTTGTGTACAAATGGAAATTTACAAGGTCATTGGCAGTGACATCACACTAACAGGCCCCTCAGAGTTACTTTGTGTGGATGTGCGCACGGTGGTAACTGCTGAAAAGACCTTGAATGTGGCATGTTCTTGAAAGGTCTAAACCCAAATAAGACCTTATATCGAGTCTAGTTTGTGATGTCTGAAAGATGTCACTGTCTGTTCATGAAAACGTATGAAAACAAGGTTCCTATGGTATCAAAGTCAAATACATTCCTGGGCAATGGCGCCTGTCAGTCACACGCTGTGAGACAAGAATGTCATACACAGGTTTATGAGAGGACAGCAGTGAGAAGCCTGGCTGACGTCAATCACACCCAAGTGTAATGAACAACAATCATTACAGATTCAGCAAAGCTAAGACACAGAGAGAGCAAAGAGCCACACTGTAGGAATGACAAAGATTAAGGGAACTGTACACACACACATTCATATGTAGCACTAATAGACGAACATAATCCTATAACACTGAAATCAAGATAACTGTAAGGCAGAGAATCATGCATGTCCCCAATTGTATACTGGGATGCCAATGTTGCGCCGTCATTTCAACATATGCAGGTTTGTTTGTTTTTTTTAACTAATGTGTTTTTGTTGGAATCATTTACTCCGTTAACGTTCTTCTTGGCCTCTTTGGCCACCGCGATGCTTAAGCGTTAGCTAACTTGCATCAGAGTGTTATTGAGGTGCAAATTCTGCAATGTGTCTATGTGTGGGTGGGACAGTTCATTCATATCAGTTGGCCATATGTGAGGTTATAAAGCACTGCATTCGCTCCCACTCTGATGGGATGCATGATGAGCGCAATCTTGTTTGTTAAGTGACTTTGATGGGATGGTGGAGATCCCCTTACATTCAACTATTACACAGCACACTGCATCACAGTCCATTTCACTTTTGCTTTTGGAAATGTTCTTCCTTTCATATCAAATCCCATATCCCCAATAAAGGCTGATTAAAGTACATCAAGAGGTATTGATAAAATAATCAAAGATTACTGAAACTGCCAATTCTAATAAACTTTATCCCAAAAGTACCCCTAGCCTTAATTCCCCTCTTTTCATGAAATACTGCAGCTAAGCTTTAGTCATGTCAACAGCAACAGCCAAAAAAACAAAACAAAAAAACCCAAAAACAAAACAAAAAAAAAACACCAATGTGCGTGGGTGGGAAAATTTTTGTGATGGGAAAACCCTTATTTTTCCTTGAAGGCGTGCCTTTGGTAAGAGCTTAAACCAGTGAGATCACTGGCGCAAAGCTACAGCTTTGCAAAACAACTATCAAGCGAGCCTGGGCCTACTGCAGGGCAAACAGGAAGCACAGCAGCTTTTATTTTATGACAGTCCTGATAACAGAGCAGACTGTAAATAATGCTTTTCAAAGTACAATTTATAAAATAAAAAAATCTATATATCTATCTCTATCTATCTCATAGCCTACACTCGCTCCTTCACTTTTGACACTTTAACCCCTAATAACCCAACATTCTTTATTGGTGACCATGCATACAACCTCTTAGTCTTATACAAGGTTGAGTACCAAAGGAAAATATTGGTGAAATGATAGCAAGGACTCCTTTTACTTTGCCATCTGCAATTCCACATGCTGACTGCCACTGTTCTCACTTGCACGGCTTAGCAAGGAAGAAACAAAAAGAACTACGGAAAGGATATAAAAAAGGCCAAAGAGATAACGGGTGGTATAGTGGAGACCACAGCATCTTAGCTAATCGTAGCCACTAATAAGGCAACACTAAGTAAGTGCATTAAAAACAGAAAAGAGGCCACGTGTAGAAGTAGAATATAACGTGACTAGGAGATGAGGTAAAAGTGGGGTTGAGTAAGTAAAAGGAAAGCAAGGAAGCAAGAGGAGCTAGAGTTATAAATACAATATGCTGTGTAGGATGGAATAAGACCCCATGTAGAAAGACGAGAAGAAAAAGGGAGAAGAAAGGGTGGCAGAGGGTCAGCCACTTCCTGGCAAATCAACCTATGACTCTTGGAAAATACCTCAAACCAACAAACCACTGCTTTGCTAAGGTTTGCAATGGAATTGCCAGTTAATGATTACTCATAACTTAAACTTCTCAAATGCTTTCATATAAAGAAACTAACACGATTGCCAATGTACCCTAGCAGAACATTTAGACTGAAAGACATCTGCTTTAATATGTATAAATTTGGAATTATTTCAGCATGTTTCAACATAAGTGATGGTAGGTAGGCTCTGCTAAAGGACTGTAAGGCTGAAATGGAAAGAAAGTAGTTTTGTATGTGTTTTTTCTTTTACTGACAGAGCTGTGGTTCTCTTTGGGGAAAAAAATAGTCTGACTGATGATTAAATTCAAAGAAGGTTAATTGTACTGGTTGTTTTCCCATTCTTGGGGAAATTCAATAAGCACACAGGGAACCCTTTATACCAGTGGGTAGTCTTTCAGACATGTGGGTTTGGTATCACAGGACAGTTCAGTCACAAAGTTCTTTTAAAAAAAAAAAAAGTATCAGTAAAAAGTATTTCAACCATTTTGTGAGAATAAAAAAAAAAAAGAAAAAGAAAAAAAGAATGAACTCTTCTCTACATGAAACCACAGCCACAATCGCCAGTGTTCGCATTGTGTTTAGATTCAAATACATAAAATTTAATCCTAACTTGAGGTGGTTCTCTCCAGATACCTCTAAAGCACTTGTGACATTCTGTCTGGCTTGTACAAAAACAAATTAATCATATTTAGGCCTGTCCTGCTGTGTTCGAGTCAAATCTCTTTCGGAGGAGTTGAGTTCTCTCTCCTGTCTCAGCCCTACAGAGAGTGAAAAATGATACCAGGGCATAAAAATACCTTGGTATGATTACAGTGTGCAGCACGCGGCTGAGGGGAGTAATGTAAAGTGCTGCATTGGACAGAAAGGATCCGACTGAGGCTCTGCTGGCAGGCTTTGAGTAGATGGGGCTCCGAGGCAGGGAGGGAAAGCCGCTCAGCATAAGCCCAGATCAGTCTAGTCCTGGGAAGACACCGTCAGGGCTCCACTGGGAGGGGCAGGCATCCAACAGCTTTTAATAGACATACCATCAATCACAAAAATATACCCTAATGCTCAGTGCCACAAATACAGTCCTCAGGGTCAGTACATCACAAAGAAACCAGAACATCAAGCACCTCTTTTTTTCTCTTCTTCTTCTTCTTTTTTAAACTGCAATTTTACACTCCTGGTCGCTTTCTTTGCTCAAACAATCCATCACAATATTTATTTCAGAGCATAACTATGCACAAGAGCTTTTGTTTCCATAAACCTCCTAAGTTTTATTTTAAAAGCTTCTGTGTTTTGATGAAGAGGAGAAACTGAGTCACAGAAAGTAAAAGTAGAAGTTGGACATGCTTAATAAGTTACTTAAAAAACTGAAAAGAAGGGATAGTGGGCAGGTACACAGCAGAGATGAAGAGGCAGAAAATCCCCAGAAAAAGAAATGAGGCAAGAGTACACGGTGAGAAGGTTGGCTGTTTACCTGGTCGTACTCCAGGGCCCCGGGGTAAAGAGGCCAGCCCAGAAAAAGCTCCGCTATCACGCAGCCTAGGGACCACATGTCTATGGCTTCACAAAACGGCAATCCCAAAATAATCTCTGGAGCCCTGTGGAGCAGAGAAAACAAAAAACAAAAAAATACTTAAGTACCTTCAAAATGCTTTTAAAATTCATACACGACTGTACTAAAAATAAATGTTCTATTGTGCCTTTTTTAATATAAAAAGAGCATATACAAATAAATCCAACCACTTCACTTATTTATTTTTTTTTTTAAATTGTAAACTACAAATCTTCAGAAAAATACCAAATTTGCATTTTGCAGGGCCTTTGCTATTACAGCCATTTAAAAGCAAGAGTTATGAGCTTAGCTATTAACAAATTAAAAATGTGCAGACATAATCCATGCATCAATAACACCTTAAAATCTTCCCTTCATTAGAAAAAACAATGTTTGCTGAAAATGTTAGTTGTATAAACCAGAGGTGAAGTATTGAGCAAACAGTGGCACTGAATTCCTGATGATAGCCAGTCAAATAGGATTGTGCTTTACGTGTGTAACAGTGCCAAGAGAATTGTAAGCCAGTACTGTGTGTGTTCTGGAGCTGGAGTGCGTCAGCAGGCCATGCCAGTGGGTTAGCAGGTCAGCCAGGCTGGGATCAGAGCTTTGACAGGCTTTGACGCTCAAGTCTGAGAGAAAATAAGAGCCGTAGTCACTAGTTTATTTAACCCCACATGCTTGCTCAGTGTCACGTCTCCATAAAAGCACTGCAATGCCACTTCAAGGGAAAGGCTCATGGTGACACAAGTCTGTCAGGATGAATATGTGTAAAATATGCTGACAGTCATTAACTTAATATTCAGAACACACCACAAACCTTAGCAACATGACAGAGCACTGACAGGATCATGTATTCAGAGCTCACAAACCTTAATGTGCAGGAGTGACCTCCAAGCTCATTAAAATCAATAAGATACTAGCAGTATCTCGCACACCAACAGTACCATATTAAACAGAGGCTTCACAAAACTGCTTTTCAGAATAATGTCTTAAGAGTGCCATTCAGTTCATTGCAGAAAGAAATAATGTTCTTTTTATGCCACGTCTAAAATTATGAATAGTATGCGCAAGAACTTAGTTTAAAAAATATATATATACACAATTTTTTAATCCAAAGGGCTAACAGAAAACTCAACATAATTTCTTCAACTTTTTGGAAATTGTATCAGTATACAGATTTCGATATCGTACCAGATGCTTATGGATGCATTTTCTATCTCTCCTTGAATCGCTACCTTTTCGTGGTGGAGGGGTTTGTGTGTCCCAGGGATCCCAGGGGCTATGTTGTCTGGGGGCTTTTGGCCCCTGGTAGGGACTCCCATGGCAAATTGGTCCTGGGTGAGGGACCAGACAAAGAGCGATTCAGAAGACCCTTATGAGGAGAACATCGAGGGAACAGTTCACCCTGCCCGGGATAGGGTTACCGGGGCCCCGACCTGGAGCCAGGCCCGGGGAGGGTGCCCGAGGGCGAGCGTCTGGTGGCCGGGCCTTAGTCCATGGGGCCCGGCTGGGCACAGCCCGAAAACGGGACATGGACCCATCCTCCTGCAGGGCCACCACCCGCAGGAGGTGCCATAGGGGTCGGGTGCATTGTGTGCCGGGCGGCAGCCAGGAGCCAGGAGCCCCCTGATCCCCGGCTACCAAGATTGGCAATTGGGACATGGAATGTCATCTCTCTCTGGTGGGGAAGGAGCCTGAGTTAGTGTGCGAGTTTGAGAGGTACCGCTAAATGTAGTCGGGCTCACCTCTACGCATGGCTTGGAATCTGGAACCAGTCTCCTGGAGAGGGGTTGGACTCTGTCTCAGTCTGGAGTTGCCCCTGGTGAGAAGCAGCGGGCTGGGGTGACTATTCTAATATCCCCTCGGCTTGCTGCCTGTACGTTGGGGTTCTTCCCGGTGGATTAGAGGGTTTGTTCCCTGCGCCTTAGGGTCGGGGAACGGGTCCTGACTATCATCTGCACTTATGCGCCGAGTAGCAGTTCAGAGTACCCAGCCTTCTTAAGAGTCCCTGGGTGGGGTGCTGGAAGGTGCTCCACCTGGAGACTCTGTTGTCCTACTGAGAGACTTCAATGCTCACGTGGGTAACGACAGCAAGACCTGGAGGGGCATGACTGGGAGGAACGGCCTCCCTGATCTGAACCCAAGCGGTGTTTTGTTATTGGACTTCTGTGCAATAACAAAATAACGAACAAGGTGTTTGGCCATAACAAACACCTTGTTCGAACATAAGAGTGTCCAGTGCACGTGGCACCAGGACCCTCTAGCCCGTAGGTCGATGATCAATTTTGTAATCGTATCACCAGACTTGCGATCATATGTTCTGGACACTCGGGTAAAGAGAGGGGCTGAGCTGTCAACTGATCACCACCTGGTGGTGAGTTGGATCAGGTGGCGGGGGAGGACGCTGGACAGACCCAGTGCACCTAAATGCACAGTGAGGGTGTGCTGGGAACGCCTAGCAGAGACCCCAGTCCGTGAGATCTTCAACGCACACCTCCGGCAGAGCTTCAACAGCATTCCGAGGGAGACTGGGGACATTGAGTCCGAATGGACCATGTTCAGCGTCTCCATTGCCGAAGCTGCTGCATTGAGCTGCGGCTGCAAGGTGGTTGGTGCCTGTCGTGGTGGTAAACTCCGAACTAAATGGTGGACACCAGAGGTAACGGGAGCCACCAGGCTGAAGAAGGAGTCCTATCGGGCTTGGTTAGCCTGTGGGACTTCGGAGGCCGCTGACAGGTACCGACAGGTACCGACAGGCCAAGCGGAATGCGGCTCGGGCAGTGGCTGAAGCAAAAACTCGGGTGTGGGAGGAGTTCGGAGAGGCCAATGGAAAAAGACTTTTGGACTGCCTTCAAGAGATTCTGGCTGTCAGGCGTCTCAGGGGAAAGCGGTGCTCTACCTGCACTGTAGGAATCCTTCAAGGACCTCCTTAATCTCACTGACACGTCTTCTGAAGAGGAAGCAGAGTCCAGGGATGAGGGGGATGACCCACCAAGGATGTGCTGGAGAGATTATATCTCTCAGCTAGCCTGGGAATACCTTTGTGTTCCCCAGATAAGCTAGAGAAAGTGGCTGGGGAGGGGGAGAGGGAGGTCTGGGCTTCTCTGCTTAGGCTGCTGCCCCCGCGACCCGGTCCCAGATAAGCGGAAGAAGATGGATGGATGGATGGGTGGATGCAAATAACTACAGATAATGGCATTGCTCAGAATAACTTGGCCCCAAGATTACATTGGTGAGAAACCTGAGAAGTAGAGAGTTATTTAATTTCCATTAAGCATATACATAACAGTAAAATAATCCATTGCATTGAACTGTCGTACACACACACGCAGAGGCGCACACACACAGTTTAATTTCAAAGAAATCTGCTCAAGAAATATCTTGGGTCTGCCATTTTGCAAACTGGACATATGAACCAAGATGATCCTGTACTTTCAATGTACATATTAAAGGGATCCAGGATACAAGCAGTCAGCAACTCTGTGAAGTCATATCAGACTAAAGGGTGTGGGACACATGGAGAGAAACAGGAAACCAACTGTCACCTATTAAAAACAAATGCAACAGCTGCTTGAGTAGCCAACATAGTACCAGAAAACCTAGGTAGAAGGTATGCGAACCATTTCCGCCTTACAGGCCTGTCCTATTTATATTTAAAAAAAAAAAAAAAAAAAAAAAAAGGAGTGAGAAGCCACATATCAACACATCCTCTCATTCAGATATGCATGGAAGTATCATGTTATACGATAAATGTCCAACCACTGTGACAAATTACCCACACGTTCAGCTGCCTTTTCAGTGAGTCTCTTGTCCCACAGACAGACTACAGCCTACAACTGTCAACTGTCCTCTGTGCTTTCTCAGAGACGAAGGCATAGAGAAAAATGAACCGCTTCTTCACCTGACACAGGTTTTGGCTGAAGTGGTCCTCCAGCTTAGAGCAGCTCTTCAGAGCAGAAAAGTAGTACTATAAAAAGCTGCAGTCTAAGGCGGGGCAATATCAGCTAGTCTTTCTGCAGAAAAAAAAAAGACTCACTGAAGAGGCAGCTGAATAACATTGAGAAAAAGCATCACACACGCCCAGCAGGAAGGAAGCATGAGAAGGCCGGGGGACTAGCTGCTTAGCAATAACTGAGCTTTCAAAATAAGATGCTAATATTCTCTCGGAAGGAAATAAATAAAATAATGCTAAAATGGATCACTGATTATTAACATACTTTAGCAGCCAGCAAGAAATGTTTGTGTGTGGGGAAACAATGTAGCATAGGGTTGATAAGTCTCATTAAAACAAATGCAAGACATCACTAAGTATGTCTTCCAGTTAGGCACCACTGTGTAACTAAAAACCAAAGTTCTTTTCACAACGAAATGCCAAATCAAATCGAACAACAGCTCCATCTTCATCTGTGACACCCTACCTGCTCAGAAAAATTAAGATTCACACAATTATTCTGATGTCAATAACCTTCCTTTATGCACAATCCTTCCCTATTTCTAAAAGTCAAAGCCAGTGTACTAAGCCCCACACAATGCCCCCACGTATTCAAAACAATCCAGTATTATGGCTTTATAAGCATTAGTGCAGCATTTTTGTCAGAAATATACAAAATGTCAACATGAGGGCGTAGAATGGTTGCTGACCACATTAATTGTTTTCAGAGCCCCGAGCCATCAACAAAATCATGGACTTAAAGAATGCATTAGAGGTCTGATAAGTAATCATGTGAATTAAAGCGGGTGACTCATTTATTTCAAAATATAAAGATTAATGTTCTTGTTGATACACATAGAAAATGAGTGCATTTTCTTCTGCTCTTCTGAATGCACAATAGTAATACGACACGTAAAATGCCAAACGGAAATAAAGAGTACAAAGAAAGACAGAAAAACGGAAAACTGCAAGACTCCTTCATTTAGTTTTGGGGGATAAGTGGATGTTGCCATGGTTGCCGGGCTCCATCCTAATCAACCTAACTCAAGCTCACCGCCTTTCTATGAAACTGAATCTGTTTTTCATTCTGAGGATATGACGCACAAGTTGAGATAGTGAAGCCTCGTGACTCTTCACTGCCACGTGCAAGAATCCCAGAAAAAAAAACAAAAAAAGACAGGTACAACAAAACTGTCTACATCATGTTACAGACCCACTTCATAAAACTGAGCAGGAATAAGTGTGCACGGGGAATAAATGAATGGAGGAATAGACAAAAAACTCAAAGTCAAATGATAAAGCATCCGGTAAGCACAAATGATCAGAAGAAGTGACCTGATGCCTCATAGCTACTCCGCAACGGGTACCAATTCATCCAAAACCAGTTTATGTTTTACAGGCACAGAATACTGCAACAGATCAATGCTGCATTATTTTACTTTTACAGGCTATTAAATGCAGTCGATCTGCTTCTAATGTTTTAGTGTGCTGTAAACCTACAATGTTTTTCTCCATTAGAAGACAAAAGAGTGTCCATTAGGTTTGTTGACTAATGCTAGTGCATGAGTTTAAAAACAAGTCTAATTTGTGAGATACGAGTTGACTATTATATTACTTTCCTCACAGCTTCAAAGCTTCCAGAAGGCCTCATCTGTTATCTCTGAAACGTACCTTCAGAAGTAACGAAGAGAAAAAAAATAGATATTTATATAACAGTTTTAGCTTTGGCATTTCAACCTTTCTGTTACAGAAAAAGTGCTCTTTTAGCAGGTTAGTTGACAAGAAAGCTCGCATATTGCCTTGACAGTTTTGTATTCTCAATAAGCTTTAAAGAGGACACCTGGCCCAATGAGGAAAAGTTGAAGTGTGGATTCCAGTTTGTCAGTCTGGTGACTCAAACAGAGTGCATCTTCTACACTGATTTTATTTATAAGGTGCTTTAAAAACTCGAACATTACAGCAGTTACAGTAATAACTGCTTATCAAATAAAGTCCTTAAACTGGTGCAAAGTCAAATAGACACAAGAATTGAGTGCCTGAACATTTTAACAGAAACAGATATTTGCCAACTGTGTATCAACAATGTATTGCATTAGAAAAACGACACAATACATTGCCATATACTCCCAACAGAGACCATGGCAAAACGATTGTGAGCCCACCCTCCACAAAGAATTAACAGTAACTATACACAGCAATTATACCCAATATCTCACATTCTACATCCTTCCCAGCATCCTAGTAACAGAATAAAAGAGGTAGGTGGCAACAATATAACCCATTGGTTTGTAAAGACCATTCACTGTGGTCAGGTTGGAATTTTGAAACCAGATGTGAGAACAGGGGTGGATTTGATTGCCAAACCCCAAAAGAAAAACTTGTCAATCACCGGTTATTAGCCAATGAGCATACCTTAGACCAGGGGTGTCAAACTCAAATACACATATTGAAATATATTTATTCCTCCAGATATAAGAATGAATCTTTTCTTATGGACTCAAACACGTTTTGCTGAAAAACTGAATATGGAACAAGCAAAGCTTGATACTAAACAATATATATATTAGCTGTATAATACCAGTAGGCCAGCTGTAATAGTAATTTGGTATGGCTTCGCGGGCCAAATCCGGCCCGTGGGCCAGAGTTTGACACCTATGCCTTAGACAGTCCTCCTTTCTGAACTTGACAATGGGCAATATTTTCAGAGAATCTTTCATTTATTATGATTCAAAATAGGTGACCGAGCCAATATACTGATCAGAAAGGTTTTTACAGATTACAGACCTCTGCATTGGCTTCACCTTCCAAAGCCCAAAATTATATCTTTTTTTTTAATACCTTCTATGGACAAAACCAGAAATTTTACTTGGAATAACATAAGTAATCCATGTGTTTGTGCTGTGCTGTAAGTAATTGGTGTGGATTGAACAATTCTATGGTTTTATAGACACATAAAATATGTGTAGCATTTGGTTTGGTGAGGTCACTTCAGAACAAGGCGTTAATATGTTAATAACACTGCACTGACTGCTACCTGGTCTTTGACAGAAATCATCCTACTAAACAATGCCGTCCTCAGAGAAGGCCTGCCACTATGCAAGGTGTAACCGTCCTACACTGCAGTTATGACATTCATCTACAGTAATAAAATTAAACTCAAATAGGCAGAGGCAATGGTAAGAAGCTGCAACTACATTTTCAAGCTCATTTACGTGTGCATTAAGATGTTGACCCAAACATTTTCATTTGTATCCAATTTTCTACCTAAAACAAACAAACAAAAAATACAGACAACATATTTTATTATTTATAACCAACAATTCTATCTTTATTTCTTATTCATGGCCACTATCTCACAATACAGAAATAGTCCTTGGGTCTTTACTTTGAGGACAAAGCAGGGTGGATTAAAGTGTAAAGAGATATCCAACTAGCTCATACAGAAAAGAGCAAATAAGGGTGGTTACACATTAGAAGAGGGAAGGATCACTGTCGCTGCATGCTCACACAAGCCTTTGAGTAAAACTGTTGTGACAGAGAGATTTATTTGAACCACACTGCAGTTGTTATAAGGTCAGCTAAAAAGAAGAACTGACAACATGGTTCCTCGATGAAGGAAGAATGGAGCCACACTGCATGCTTTTACCAGGAACTGCAATACCACACACACACATACACACAGAGCTTCCTGCATTATTCAGTGAAACACAGAGGCAGTGTAACAAAGGGCGGGGGAACCACTTGCACTTTGATCTACACAGGCTTTAGATTAAGGATACAAAGCTTTCATACATGTTTTACAGATGTAAACCATTCAACGTGTTGACATAGCGCTGAGCTTTAGGAAAGCTTTTTTTTCCCCCCAGTTCAGGTGTAATGTGTTTTTTACCGTTTTGATGGTTTTAAGAAGGTACTTAAGATGGCCTAAAGAAATTGTTTCTGGGCTTAGGGTGACAGGAAAACGAAATACCTCTGGATATTTAAGATCCACTGGGAAGACTGTGGAAAAATTGCAGGTACTTACCAGCTTACATTTTTTTACCCCTAAAATACCACTCTCTAAAACGAAGTAACTACAGAACAGGGTAGAAAGCAGATATTGGATTCAAAGCTTTAAAGCTAAACTTTGTGCAGTTTTGTTTTCCCCCTTATGTTTGTGCTCTAAGCTACCAACTCAAACAGACAAAAGCAAAACCATTTAATTTGATGCAGTACTAACAACTAAAAGAACAATGTTTTAGTGAACAGTAGCTTTACAGCATTGATAATAATACTACAAAGTTCATTATTCAAATATTTGTATCAAAACAAACAAAAAAAACCGTCTATACTGAGTTATGTTCACATATATTTAATCTTTTGAAACATTAGATTCTACATTCTTTGTGGGGTTACTGATATTGCCTGTGGTAAAATGCTCCATTACCTGCTCCAATAAAAAAAAAAAAAAAAAAAAAAAAAAAAAAAACACCAGCTTTAGCTCTTCATACCATCATACTGTTTGTAGGGCTGGGGAATATTCTCCTGAGTCCAAACTTCACATCGTGACACCAACAACAGCTAATACCACTCTGGTGGGAGCGCAAATGTGCCGTTGGGAGTTTACAAAAGGAGCCATCCACACCACTCTGTGACACAAACATAATAATGGAACAAACCTACTGCTGTTTGTGAGAGCATTTAGAATCACAAAAAGTACTATGAGAACTAGTCTCGACAGTGCATAACTTTTAAGTGCTTGCCAAATGACAGACTGCAAGCCAGTGCAAGCTACTTTGACCACATCAATACTTAGAAAAAACCCTTTACCCAACAGTCTAGAGAAGGACTTTGTTCATAAAATGGAAGATGCTTGTGTGTGCACAAGTTTCCATGCCCACAAATAAGTTTCCAAGAGTGTCCAATGGAATAAATGCTCACAGACCTACTTTTCAAGGACAGTTAATCCATCAGTCTTAGGCCAACTATTCTACACATGGATAGGAGAATAATGCACAGCTTATTGTTTCACAGAATTAATGACCATGTTAATGTAAACCTGTCTCAATCACTCATGTCTGTGATTTATCCCATTTAAAAAAAAAACATTTTTTCAAGAACATTTCCTGCAAGAGAATGGTATTTGTTCCTGGGGAGGCTTTTTAATGAACTAACAGAAAATGTAATGAACTCCTCCCAGTAAAGACTCAGGATACTTACTATGATATGTTCACGGTAAATAAATGCAACTTAATATTTCCAATTTCCAAATATTAAAATAGCAGATGATTGGAGGGACTGTAATTTTTAGATGTCAATTCTACCCTGGAGCTGTGAGCACGCCAGCTTTGCTGACTATGCAAACTGGAGTGGCAAATTACAAGTGGCCAACGGCCAAATGCTTGTAAATTGTGGCAGCAGTCAGTGTATCTGTCAAACTTATTGGTAAGAGTGGGTGATAGATTTGAGGTGTCCACCATCTCCTGTCTCAGAAAGGTGAACTAAACATTCAGCACAGCGAACACAGAAACGTGCATCGACATATGGGAATCAAAACAGCTGACATTGTGGAGCTAGTTGACCTTGAACAAGTAAGTCAGAGTTCTCTAGTATTTCAAGCTGTCCTTATTTCATTCTGGCTGCCTATGTGCATCACCATCTATAGAAGTCAAAGCACACTGGCCAGCATCCCATGAGCTATTTTTAGCAACCCTCCAATTTCACCCTCAGCAATGCAGTTTCCCCACAGTGTGCTTCGCATACTCTTGTCCCACAGGGGTAAACTACAGAGGGACGACAGAGTTACAATAGATATTTCACTTCATTAGTCTGTTGTCATTCCAACAATTTTGCTGTAACAGGAGAATGAAATCAAACATAGGTAAAAAAAAAAAAAAAAAAAAAATGTTAATATAGTCAAAAAAAAAAAAAAAAAACCCCGTCTGCTTACAGTTTGACAAATCTTAGAATAGATGTTAAAGATAGATAAAGATGGGACATCAAATATTGATCAAAGCTCAACAGTTGTGCATTCTAAAAGAAGGTACATGGAAAATAGGAAAACAACAAAAACAGAAAGGCCTGACGTTACTTTCCAACAGCATACAAAGAATCCAAAAGCCAGCCTCCATCAAATTGATGGAAAGAGTAAAGCGTGGAGGAAAAACAAAAACAGTTATAGCTCGGTTATGACTTTGGAAGGAAAGGCTAGAATTACCGTAGAAATTAATAGGAATTGTATAACTCATGAAAGCATACATTTTGCTCCAAATCACAAATTTTGTTGGCTGACTGGCCAGCTCACAGCTGCTAAGTGGGGTTTTCCCCCCTCACAGCCAAGAGGTTTGCTAAATGAGTATTTGTGATGAAAAAAAATGCAAGAATTGAAATTCATGCATCAGAAATTGTTTTCAGACAGTTTCGAGAGACAGTGAAGTTAAGATGACAAATAATGGAAATATTGGAAAGTCCAGTTCTTAATTGCGTCACTGCTTGGCTGTTTTTATGCATAACTTGGTTTCTCGGTTTTTTGTTGTTTTTTTTCGGTCACCATTTCCTGTGCTACGTCATACCTCTGTCCACAAAAAATAAACAGCAGAACCAGCAAATATATGAGCCAAACATGTTACTAAGTCACACTTTCAGCTGTGTAGTTGCAGGCATATCTACACATTATCATAGTAATGGGTATTTTTCTTGGCTTGCTGTACATGCAGCAATTATTTCCAAGCAACCATTAAAGTGGTGAGACTGGTTTCTAGAACCTTGACACTTTTATTTTTAACAAGTTCCTGAAATGAAGTGTATATGCATCGCAACAACATTCACACAAAAGCCTGATGAGTTCCTGGAATGAAAGGAGTATACAAGGAATAATTGCAATTAGCAAGTATTTTCCACAGTTCCCATAAAACAATGAGCAGGGAATTGGTCAAAGTAATTGCCAAGTTCTCACTTTAGACACTAAAGAACAATCTACAGTAAAAGCAAATGAATACAGCTATCAAATACTATTTGCATCCATTTTTATTCAAAGTACAGAATTGCCTGCAATGCACACTGTTCCACTGTCTGACTGTGCAGGCAGGGACAATTATTCAAATTCTATGCAAAAGCTGCTCACTATAATAGCCAGTTCTGAATGTGGCTCATAAATCCTCAACCGTCCCAGGCAAAGAAACCAAGTTAGAAGCACCAAGAGTATGAAGCCCTTCATATCTCAGTCTTTCCATTTGAATAGACAACTGCTCTGATAAAGTGTAGTTCTCAAGTTTTTAAACAGTAACGCATCATTTTTTGAAACCTCATTTCTGTACAACTACAGTGAATTTTTAAAAACAACAATTCTAAATGTGACTGAAGTGCAGACTTAGTTTTTATTCAAATTATCAAAGTATGATCATTTTAAACATTTTAAAGCTAACATTTTAAATATGAAGCTTGTTTTTAATATTTACATGAAAATTCTTATGAATGCTTGAAGTCTACAACCCAAGGCCCTTTTAAAATGCTTCCTCCCTTCAGATGTTCTGCTGGTCATTTCCTTCAGCCACTTTCAGCTGCTGCTGGTTTGTGGGTCTTACTTCTGTTTTGTCTTTTTTAACTAAAAAGCATGCTTTGTTGGTTCGAAATGTTATTGCTTTTGGGTCATACTCTATTTGCACTGTGACAAAGTGCCATCCAATCAGTTTTGCAGTATTTGTCTGAAACTTAGCAAGAAACACCAATTACCCAGTACCATTGGCAGCTATTGATGCCCATTACATAACACTGCTTCCACCGTGTTTGACAGATGATGTTATGTTATATCTATCACTCCTATTCTTAAGTGTGTTCTGTATTTACATTGATGATGGCACCTCTTGGCAGTAGACTGACAATGATATGCCTATCCTTCAACGGTGTGGTTTACTTGGTTAGATTTTGTGGAGTGCTTTTCTTATCCAAGGAAAGAATTTGCAGTCACAATCTTTAGTTATTTTCTGTGGTCTTCCACGACCAATCTAGAATATAGTCTAGAATATACTACATTCTAGATTTGGCAATTTCTAAAGTTTCTGTTCTCTCTCTGGCAGGTTCTATTTTGGTTTCTCAGCCTGATTATGTCAAATCAAGTAAAGGAGGCCATCTCTTTGTACCTCATATTAAGAGTTTCAGTGAAGGGCGATGAAATTTAAGTTAAATACTTGGAACAAACTCCACATCTTTTTAAATAATAAACAGAAACAGACCTCACCTTGCCATAAATCCTTTTTTTAAGTCAACTGTCGAATTACTTTTGAGGGAGCATGTATAAAAATGGCTGTAATTCCTGAAAACAATAATTAGCAAGCTATTATAAGTTATCATTATGAAAAAAAAAAAAAAAAAAACACTAAGTTGCTCTCCTCTTAAGGCAAACCGTTCCATCTTGGATGGATCTGAGCCAGCAATCTTTATTCACAGTTTCTAAGTTGTTCATGTAAATACTTTGCAGTCAATTTTCACATTTTTGCCCATTCCTACCGTGTATACCAGTGAGGCAAACAACCCAAGCATCACCTTAACTTGATTTCATACATCCACTGCAGCCTTGAACCTTTCAATATTACCCAGGGGGATTGTCTATGTTAACATGCCATCTTCCTAGTAAAAAGTCTGAGTAATGCAGTGAATTCTGAGCAAGTGAGTGGGCATGTATACCTAATGGCTGTATCCCAATTCAGGGTCTGCAGCCTTACAGGCCGCATTTTAAGGCCAATTACGTCACAGCGACGTGACGAAGGCTGTCCCAATTCAAAGGCTGCTCGAAATGTGGCCCTCAAATGAATCCTTCATGTCACTGAATTTTAAGGATGTGGCGGTATAGACTTCGTGGCCCAACATATCCCAGAATGAATAACGCGGCGGTGGGTGTGGATAATTTTGCCGGGGGGAAAAAAAACAAAAAACAAAAAACAGCGGAAGAGGGGCGGCCGAAGAGTAAACTTTTAAAAGTAAGTACTGAATATTATGTTACTTATTTATGTGCGAATGTTTAATAACAAAGAACATTAAAACATTACTGTTGGCCACATGTCGGCAAAGTTATGTGACATTAGCAATGTTTGTACCAACTTCGTTAGCCTTTACTTTAAAATATACGCCGTTCAATAGTTGACGTTAGTCTTACAGAGAATGTGATAATTTTAAGGATATTTAAAGTAAGCACTGAGACAAATTTAGTAATGCCAACATATTAAAAGAACAATATTTGTCTCTCATATATATAACAGTTATATATACAGTGTCAAAGAAACCTGTCTTTGAGTGAAGATTTAAGGTGACAGGAAATATAAATAATATAAATAAATGCAGCTTGAATCTTTACTGAAGCTCATTATTTGAAACAGAGTTCATTCACTGCTGTAATAACTAATAATGATTGAAATTATAACTTTAATATTGGTCATATTATATTTACATTACCAAAGTGAGATGACTTCAGTCTCATGAACAACATTAGCTAATTGTTATTTACTAGCTAATCATAAATGACTGTTCAGTACAGAAGTGAAGCCCAATAATCATGATTTCACAGTCCCATGGTCTCAGTCTCAGATACTTATCAAATCAAAGCTCATGTAGAAACAAACAAACAAATGAACAAAAGATTTTCTCCTTCATTTCTTTCAAACAAAGCTGTATGAAACGTTTCCAGCTGTTAGTGTCATGGTTGCTAGGCAACCTGGGCAGCGCAACGGAGGCTAGACCGTCCCATTTCACAAGCGTCTCACTTCCGGCCTTAGCGGTCTTTGAGTACGCGGCCCTTGTGGACTGTTAAGGCTGCGTACTTTAAGGCTGTAGACCCTGAATTGGGATACAGCCATTGTTTCCAGTAGTGAGAAAGTGACAGTCACAGACTGTCTCCATTTGTTTGCGATATGTGAGCTGTGTTAGCAGAGCTTAACAATTACATAAGGATTTGTCTTAAACTCATGTATCACATTTACTTCACCCATTTCCTCTTTCTTTGACTTGCCCATAAGACCTTACATTTTGATCATTTGCCCACAGCCTTTAAGTCAAAAAAGATGTTTTAAACAGGGTCACTAGACTGAACGTTTTTTCCCCTCTACCCCCAATCTCAAACACAATATAAAATTTCATGTGGTTGGGCTAAACAAATCCCCCAATTACAATATTAGTTAAAAATATCTTGTTGTTAAAAGCATATGTACAGAATACTGTTATTGTTGATGTCATTTTAATGTTTCTCTGAAATGGGTCTCTTGTAAATGAAACATTGAGTCTCAATGGGAAAGTTGTCTTTATGAAATATATACGCAAGCTATTGCAAATAATTGACATCTGAGAACCTATTAGTATGAAAAGACTAATTTATATCCTCTTATCATTTCAAGGTTCCTATACAAGAAAGACAGAAACCAAACAGTGAACTAGGACACTCCTGACTTACACAGCAGTTGATATCACTTCAGGCCTGTTTTTCTATTCAACCCAAAGCATTCATAACATAATGCCAAAAGTAATTTGTCTCACTGTTTTGTTTTGTTTTTATTGCATGCCAAAGATTATCAGAAGCCCAGATCTTTTTCCTGCATAAACAAAATACATTACATCTACTTTGTATCTTATACACAGCCCTGTAAGAGAAACCCCATTAGCCTCTGGCATGGCATTCACCAACTTCTGTCATTACCTTTCTTTACTTAATCTACATGCACACATAATATCAATCTTTAAATGTTTGCTTTTGCCTTTGTTTTCTGTAACATAATATATTTAATCCTCTTAACTTTTAAATCCAAAGATCCACCCTGCAAGAATGCAGGGTGGATCTTTGTTCACAAAGACACTTTTTTTAAAACTTGATTTAAAGTCTTTTTTTCCCCCCCACATCTTACATATTTTTCAGTGGCACCAGGAAGATGAGCAGTTAGCTTGTAGTCTGTTAGTAAACACTGCAGGGTCACATTTTTAAAATTTTTCACAGTCTATGGTATGTGCCTTCTAAATACACAGGATGTTGTGCAGTAGGGAGACATTTCCTTGTTTTTCTTGAGAAAAGACATTTTTAAACGAATTATGCTGGGATGGATACAGAGTACAAGACTGCACTGAACTAATACCGAACCCATTAAAAAAAATGAAAAAACAAATACAATCTTGTCATTCATATCTGTACTCACCTATAGTACCGAGACTGGAGGTACGTGGAACACACTGCTTTGGACACGTGACTGGCTGAGCCAAAGTCTATCACCTTCACCCTGTAGGGTTGCCTCACTGGGTCCACCAGCATTATGTTCTCTGGTTTAAGATCTGCATGAATCAGACCCATGCTTTTTAACTTTTTCAGAGCTGTAGCTACCTGTTGTAGCACAGGTCTGATCACTTTCAGGGGCAGTGGGCTGAACTTATTTTGCTTCAGGAAATCATAAAGGTTCCGTTCAAGCATCTCAAATACCAGGCAGGTGTGACTGCGGTGCTGAAAGCATTCAAAGGCTCGCACCAGGTTGTGCTCATCTGCATTCTCTCCACTCAGACGAGCAAGGATGCCAACTTCAATTTGACCCTGCCTTGCATATGAAGGGTGATTTTTCAGGATCTTGACAGCCACTACCTCACCTGTGCCCCTCTTCCAGCACTTCACTACCTGACCAAATGTGCCACGTCCCAAGAAATCCAGCACTTCATAAGTATTCTTCATGGAACAGAGGACTTCATGCTGCACAACCTGATAGTCTCCATCCACTCCTCCCGTCCCTCCTGCTGCCCCTACAGCCCCATGCCCTACAGCCTGTTTGGAGGGGCCCGCTCCAGCCCCCACAGCCGCTGGGGCTGTCATGGCTGCGTTCCCCACAGTCGTCGTTTGCAACATGGCAGGCAACATTGACAGTTCCTCCACAATCTGCATGGTGCTCCTTCGGTTATCCAGCTCCTCACTTTTACGTTTCAGCCCACATCGCTGAGAGCTGTCAGCTGAGTTCAAACCTCCACAGTTCTCTTCTCTGTCGCCCTCTTCCTCTTCACCTCCCTCACCACCCTCTCCCCTTCCTCCTCCTCCTGCCCCTGTTGCTCCACTGCTGCTCCCACTTGCTATGTCTGTCTGCTGCTGTTGCTGCTCCTTGTCCTGTGACTGGACAACCCCTGCTTCTCTTTGCTGCTGGGCCACAAATGGGCCTGGTGCTCCACCACCTCTTTTACCGGACTGTTGTCTCTGTACACCACGCACCACGACCGTCTGCACCGGGTACTCTTGTCTTCCACGCACTTTCAGGCCCACTGCCAAGTCTCGGTTCACAAACGAGTGGGCTTGTTTCGTTGGATGCACAATGCCAAAGGTTCTGCTGTTCAGAAAAGTCCGTGGGTGTGCCCTCTCATGGTACACACAGCTGCTGGGCTCAACTTTGAGTTTCTTCACACTGCTAAAGGCACTTGTCTGGGTTTGATAAACGTGTGGTGGGTAGACCAAGACTTGTGAGGCCATACCTGTGGAGAACAAAGAATAGAAAGAATTTAATTAGATCCACAGCAAATAATGTTGTCCATTTTGTCATGTTACCACAAAAAAAGAGCAATTAAGCACACTTGAACTCAGCTTTAGAATCTGTCAAAAAAAAAAGAAAAAAAAAAAAAAAAGAAAAGAAAATACATGCCAAATTTCCCAGAGCATTTTTCTCTTTGCTTGGTCAAGGGCTAGACTAACTTACTTTGAGTGCACAAAAACTGACCCATGGCACCAGTCTAATTTTGCTGTTGTCTCACCCCTCCTTGATGACACTGCAATGAGTTGTTCACCACTAACAACAACCCACCCATGACCACATCCACATATGTTATACGGTTCAGAGAAAGATTGTTGTAGTGGACGACATCAGAACACCTTCACCGTTCTGCACTATCCCACCAACACCTCCACATAGCAGATGACTAACTTCTCAAAGGTTTGCCGGACCTTTTCCTGCCATTTCCATGCATCCTACTGCAGGTCTCTAGGCAACCAATGGAGAGGGAGCGAGTTTGAGAGACAGATAAACATAAGAATAAAGTTATATAGCAACATCAATCCCACATGTCCAATTGTCTAAGAGTGGCTTATTCTTTTTTCCCCCCATCATTTGTGTATGTTTGTGAGTGAGGGTAAAGCACTTAAAACTCACAGAAACCTGCATAGTTAAAATATTCTGAAACTAAACTATGTGGAAAAAGAAACAAAGAGTAAAAAGTATAACAAATTTCAGAATTCTAGTTACCTCTAACATGCTGCACCCCCATGACCTACTTTCATGTTGGACCACATTGATTGAGATGCATGCTTCTGGACTCCAAAGACTTTAATACTTCTATTGACACTACATTTAAAAGAAGCATGTTCATCTAAATACAAACTTGGACAAATATTATTAAATGCTCTAAATGCTAAACAGGAGCACTGTTACTCTTAATGTCTTATCTCCAACCAACTGAAAAAGATCAATCAAAAAACAAGAAGTGTACACAGCTTAGACAGGTATGGGCTGTTTGGTCCCTCTGTAATATCTCCTTAAATAAATATCCCTGATGGAAAGCCCACTTGTGTTGTTGTGATAACACTAGCACTGTGCGCCATCCCTCTGACTCTATTCTGAGCAACGCGATAAGGTCAACCTATTCTGTTGGCAGCTCTCTGCACAATCACAACTTGCGTTTCTATTTGGTGGGACCATTTACCGTCTTTTTAGTAAGAAGCACTTTATCACATTTATCCCAAATAGGGCTCAATAGAAAAAAAGAAAGAAAAAGATAACAACAATAAGAGTCCAAAAAGCAAGTGTCCTGAGATCCACTGTAAAAGAAGTGACATAAGGACTCTACTTTTAGACTTCAAACCAAAATGAACTTGTAATGGTGTTCATTAGACTTGTGTAGGTTAAAGTTAAGAAGCTGTAATTATATAATCATTGTTTAATGTTGTTAACAATTATTTTGATAGTCGACTAGTCACCGATTATTTTTGCGATTAGTCGACTAATCAGATCATGCATCCATTGGACGTAAAACGTACAGCTTATTGCACCAGCATGCATCTGCTCTTATATAACTATTATTAGCTTACAGCTTTAAGTGTTTATGGTAGGGCTGCTCGATTATGGCAAAAATGATAATCACGATTATTTTCACTGAAATTGAGATCTCGATTATTTGACGATATTTATTTAACCCTTTAAAACCTACCATAGAACCAAGTCCGCCAGAGCTCATATTATTTTTTTTACATGTTGTAGTGCCATTTGTGGGAGCATTTCAAGTTGCTATACATCAATACAACTGTTATAGCCCATATTTTAATAATATGTATGCATTAAGTCAATAGTAACTACATTAATTGCAAAAAAGTGCAATAAACTACAAAAAAAATTGAAAATCGTTTGTTTTGTTTTTACATATATTTCTACTTGGAAAAATTTAAGAGGTTTCTCCCTCAAAACTTTAAATACAAAAAAGTTGCAAAAAAATAGTTTAAAACAACAGGAAATTTATTTTTAGTGTCTTCATAGTTTTATTTTGGAGATACAGCAATTTTTATATACTGCGGGAAAAACAAAAAAAAACAATCCTATGATGCAAATTTGCAAAGAAAACAGCATGTGCATCAAAATAAACTATTTCCAGCAGTGCAATTCGAGTTTTAAGCATCTCAAACTATTAAGAAAAGTCAAACATGACCAGTATAGGCTTTTAAGCCTACAAGTAAAAAAACTACATTTTCCGCGAAAATGGCGTCACTTCCGGTTTCGGGCAGGAAACGGCGGACATGCGATAGTTCGCGCTGACGTCTGTTTCAATGTGGGAAGTGTTAGGAACAGCTGATCGGATCGGCAAAGCGTGTTTCTGGAATATTATGTTTTTGTTCCTGCAAGCGCTTTTTATGCAATTTTTGCAAAGCTTTATGTGGAAGGAAACCGTGACAGAGGACAAGCTGATGGCATAAGATGTAAGTACAACTCCTCTGGTTTCATATGCAAAAAAAATGATTGCGCTAGCTTACGCGGTTCCGGTTCTACAGGGATTTAAAAATAGTTAGCAAAACCGCTCTGACCGGCTTGAAGGGTTAACAATAACAATGTATTGAATAATGACTTTAAAAAATAATATAAATTAGTGTGCAAATACTGATAACAGTGTAAATGTTTGCAATATAAAAAATAAATGAAAAATGTAAACATCTATGTTTAGTGAACTTTGCAGTGTTGCTCTGTGGTGCAGCTACGACACCGTAGCAAAGTTTACACACTATGTCTACTTGATCCACATCTGACTCCGCGAACCCATAATGTTTCCACACCAGTGAAGTTTTTTTTTGTTTTTTTTTTACCTCTCCTCTCCAAATAACTTCTGCTTAGCTTTCCGAGCTTCCCTCGGGTCCTCTTAATTGTTGTGACCTGTGTTCGAAATGCAGAGAGGTGGGCTCGATTTGCCACACGGAGCAGCGTGAGAATAAAGCATGAGGGAGGGGCTAATAATCGGCTCAGTCATTTTTAATGATCGTTGAAAGCCCAGATCGTAATCGTGATTAAAATTCGATTAATTGAGCAGCCCTAGTTTAAGGTATGTGCTAACTAAAAATAAAGACAAGATGATAGTTTATTAAATTTTAATGAAATTTGCAGAATGTTTCGGTGGAGTTTAAAAAACTCTGCCATCTACTCCTTGCTATCTAAAATAGAACAGGACACTGGAGTAAATTCTCAAGCATCTCACACTTCTGATAATCAGTTGTCTGCTTGACGTTTATTCAGCTGTGTAAAAACTATAACTTTAATCTCAGCCAAACAGATTTACTCAGGAACAAATAAAATACTGAAAAAAGCCAAACAATAATATTTTTAAGTTATCTAAGTGACTTATATATCATGTTTAACTCGAGTAGCGATAGACGGCGGTGGGTTTGAAAACGATTTGCCGGGAGTCCGGTGTTCTCACTGGCTCTAGTGAGCCTTGAACCCCGGCTAGCTATAGAGCTGGTGGGTAACAGACGCCTCCGAAAACATCGGAGCGCTTCTGAAAATATGTGGTGTCTTGATAAACTAAGCAGATATTTGAAGTTTACACAGTTACATTCTCGTCTGAAAATATTTTAAACGTTTATTTTGTGACCCAGAAAGAATAATAAGAGTAATATTAAAACTAACAAGCTGCCGCCATTGTTGGAAACAACAACAACATTCATAGCAGGGCCGTGCTATGAATTCTGGGATAGGTTGGGCCACAAAGTATACACCCGACCCATCCTTCAAATCTGGGGAAATGAAGGCCGCATTTCTCGGCCACATTTGTTGGCGTCTTTGAATTTGGACAGTCTTAGTCGTGTCGCTGTAACGTAATCGGGGGCTTAATGTTGTTAACGCGATTTAAAGCATCCCAGGTGAGACCTCCAAGACTTACTTTAGCACTTGCAAAAATACTATATTATTTTTTCTCTATTCATCAACCACACTAGGTCTATATTTTATTTGCTTTTACACATATACTGATCTGTCCCAGATACACAGGTTAGTTTATTTACAATTACTGTTTCAGAGTTGTTTCTGCACACAGGGCTCAAGTTTCCAGGGGGTCAAAAGCACAAGTGACACACCCAAACTAACTGCAAGATACTTGAAGTTCAAACTCAAGACTAATGTCAATTTATGAACACTTTCTATTAGTCACCTGGGTAACCAAATACTTCCCAACACAATGAAAAATGCATTGGTAGATCAATTCTTACTCTTATCGAACCCATCTTTGAGCTCCATTTTTATGAATCCTGTACAGAAGTGGACAACATTACAAAAGGATGACCTCCGTGTTTCCACTGTTTGTTTAACAACTATGCAAGTAATCCAAATGTAACCACATGCAACCACTAAACATACAATGTAGCGATTCACAGCAAAAAAACAAAAACAAAACACCACTGACATTTCTGAGACCATTATTCAGTCAAGTTTTACACTGTTTAGCCAGCATGATCACAATATTCTTCCTGACCCTCATATGAAATACTTATACTTTCAGTTTCAGCTTTGTGCATTGTGATTTGAGACATTAATTGATGGGAGTCCCAAGACAGGAGACAGCACTTGGAGCCCAACTGAACAATTAGGATGTCTGGATTTGGATGTGAGCTTCCAGTAATTTCAATCTAGAACTCGATTTCAAAGGAAACTAAGATTGATTTAATTTGGATGCCTACAAAATTACAATCACTATATAAAGTAAGTTGGATGAGCATACCACAAGGCTGTAAAAGCAGACAGCCTTAGTTGTCAAGGCTAATGATCTAAGGCAAGAAATGGCAGCTGCTGCTATTATTACCATCTGAATCCAGATACTCCCCTGGTCAGCTGTGACGCTCCTCCTGTGGCATTACATTACATCCTTCAAAGCTGCAGAACCTTTTCAGCAAGCATGAGCTGCTAAGTAATTGCTCACATTTAAACTTTTGACCCTGAGCTACTCAAAATTAAATGGAAAAGAAAATAAACACTAGACAGCTGGCCAAAAGGAACAAATGGTACTGACTGAAGTCATAATAGGTGAGATGACAGATTAAGACCGTCAGTGTTTTGCAGAAGATAACAACATGACAATTTTTTTTAAATTTCAGATTTTGAATATGAAGGCTATATACAAGCACTAATCTTCTTTCAAAAACCCTGTGTTCACTTAAACGTAAATTTAAACATTTGTTTTACTATGAATGCAACATCCAACATCCAACATGATGTTCATCAATATTTTTTTCCACAGCTATCATTTCCTCTCCTGAGTATTATTTTTATTCTTTATAATCAGATAAGAACAGAAATGGTACAGCTTAACATCGAGTGACACTAATGACTTTTTTTTTTAATAACGATGCAGCTTAGGACACCTCAACAATCATGTAAACATAAAGTGCTGCAGGAAGAGAATTGGGAACTATACACGCTATTTGTGGCCATTCACACACCATTAGCAACAATAACAGCATAAATTCTTCTGTGCTTTAAAAATGTTGTATTGCGATATCGTTGCTATAGCAATTAGGGCTGCCACAAACGATTATTTTGATAGTTGACTAGTCACCGACTATTTTTGCAATTAGTCGACTAATCAGATCATGCATCCATTGGACGTAAAACGTACAGCTTATTGCACCAGCATGCATCTGCTCTTATATAACTATCATTAGCTTACAGCTTTAAGTGTTTAAGGTATGAGGTATGTGCTAACTAAAAATAAAGACAAGATGATAGTTTATTAAATTTTAATGAAATTTGCAGATTGTTTCGGTGAAGTTTAATAAACTCGGCCATCTGCTCCTTGCTATCTAAAATATAACAGGACATCGCAGTATATTCTCGAGCATCTCACACTTCTGATAATCAGTCGTCTGCTTGACGTTTATTCAGCTGTGTAAAAACTATAACTTTAATCTCAGCCACGGGAGTCCGGTGTTCTCACTGGCTCTAGTGAGCCTTGAACCCCGGCTAGCTATCGAGCTGGTGGGTAACAGACGCCTCCGAAAACATCGGAGCGCTTTTGAAAATATGTGGTGTCTTGATAAACTGAGCAGATATTTGAGGGTTGCACAGCTACATTCTCGCCTGAAAATATGTTAAACATTTATTTTGTGACCCAGAAAGAATAATAAGAGTAATATTAAAACTAACTAGCTGCCGCCATTGTTGGAAACTGAGCAGGGCCGTGCTATGAATTCTGGGATGGGTTGGGCCACAAAGTATACACCCGACCCATCCTTCAAATCTCGGGAAATGAAGGCCTCATTTGTCTGAGTCTTCGAATTTGGACAGTCTTCATTGTGGCGCTGTAACGTAATCGGCCTACAAATGCGGGCACAGGAGGATCCGATTCCTGAATTTGGACACAGCTACGACACCGAACACTGCTTCTTCTTTGAGGTTTAACGGCAGGTGGCATGCTTGCACATGCAGTGCTGCCATCTTCTGTTTCAGTCCATTATTACACTCTAAAATCCTACTACTTATTCCTGCGTCTTTTGGGATCTCACAAAGCTTCAAACGACACGTCGACTATATTAGTCGTCGACGATTTTAATAGTTGAGGTAATCGTGACTAGTCAACTAATCGTTGCAACCCTAATAGCAATGCCATGGATTTGCGTTCCCTAGGGCACACAACAATGAGACAAGTTTGGATAAGACACGATGAACGCATTTCACCACTTTAGACAAAAACACACCAACAAGTACAACCAGGCTATGACAGAGGAGATGCTAGCAGCTGATGATGTGCGACCCAAATATAAACAAATATAACAGCACTCAATACAACAGAGAGACCAAGCAGTGGCTGGCAATTACTGATGCAATTACACAGTGGAAAAAAAAAATAGAGCTTTAAGTAGCTTTAAGCTTGACCCACAATCTAAAATAGCAAATATTTTTTAGTTTTAGTTTTATTATTATTATTATTATTATTATTATTATTATTATTATTATTATTATTATTATTATTATTATTAAGTACAGGCTCATGGCAAGTTAAAAGGATAATTATTTTAATTACTTTATATTGTTATATAATTGTTATAAGTGTTAAGCAGTCTTTTTATGCGCTTACTTAAAATTTCTAATAAAAAAAAAAGTTCAGTAATTTTGTTCCCTATATTGTCACAAATATCACAAATTTTCTTAAAAATTGCAATATAATTTTAGGACTATATCGCCGACCTCTAGTGTGGCTGTTTGTCATATAGCATATCAAAACATCATTCCCACATTCTGTTAGGAAGCTCTGCTTACTGTACCAAAATCAAAAACAAACAAACAAAGAAAAAAAAAAATCTGTAAAACAGAAGTCCTTTTATATATAAATATTTGACTAAATCAGCTACAGTTTTTAAACAAAACTGAACCATATAAACTTTTTATTCTAGTGGGGAACAGTGTAACACCAAGCATAAACACCAGTCCTCTTCAAAACGCACGATTCAAGTCTGATGACTAATAACAGATAATAATTATACTTATTATGAATTGGCAGAAAGTGGTAACATTTAATCCCTTGTGTCTTTTTTCTCCATCTTGATCTACCAAAGTTTAAACAACAGTGTTGCTTAAAAAAATTTTTTCAAGTAGTTGCATTTCTTGTCAGATGTCCTACCGGCAGTTGTAACAAAATAATTTCCCAAATATTAGATAAATAAAGTATTTCTCATTCTTAAGACCAACTTTAAAGAACAAACTCGTTATGGCTACTTTTTACCAAACAGGACCCAGAATATGAATGTTTATGCATGAAACAAAAACAGACATGTTCTCATCAGATGATGAAGGTAAATACAGATGGTCATTGTGGAAATAAAAACACCTACTTTGAACCAACCCAACTTTCTGCTTTTGCCATATAAGCTTGAGAATTAAACAGTCATTGCTGTTTTAGATTGCAGGCCTACAGCCTCACAGCACAGTGTGGTGCTGTGTCTCGTGAACTTGATCTTGTATGCTCATTAGATAAAAAGCCTCTCCATTTCCTAAAGCATGTGACCTCATGATTTCTCAACTGTGAACTTATGACTATCATTTAGCAGTCTTCTTGTTGAAATAGCTCCAGTTAGTAGGCAATGCGCAGTATAGTTAACTATTACAATGAAGAGATTCATTATGGTGTCAATTGCAGAGCAATCCCCCATTTTTTCCATTCACTTCATTCATTCTCTTAAAAATTACCCACTGCCTTATTCCATCTTGTGAACTAAGTTACACAAGAAAATACTACTGACAAAAATAAGAATTTACTTCTATCAGGTAATCGTTTATCATAGCCACCCACAAGGTCTTACACTCATTAAGCCATTATAGACTAGAAGAGAGTTATTTTACCTCTCCACTTTCTGAACAAAAGCAACTGAAATGTAAATAAAACTAGAAAAAATTGCATTTCCTGCGAAAATGCTGTGTGGATGCCTTTACGCTGAGGATGTCTGCTGAAAAAAGCTGAAAAAGTGGAAAAAA